>NC_134483.1:108876735-109176735 GCF_040206685.1 Ascaphus truei | reverse complement strand
GCTGAAGTGAGGATTCTAATAGGCATTTTACCCAACGCAACAAAAGTTCTTCAAATTGTGTTTGCGTTTTCCCATCATTGCAACTCTGTCTACTCAACACGTTTTACTTTATTTATTTGTGTGTTTTATGTTTGTTTGGGGTTTACTACATGGGAATAATAGAAAATATCAATGGCCGTTCCTGCATATTTGGTGGGTGGCCATTTAAAACAAATACGATTAGAAATAATTACCTGATGGTGTACATTAAATAGTAAATTATTTTCTTAACCTAATCTTGGCTACGCATACAGCTTAATTATGCTCTGGGAAACCCTAGTAAAAAGGAACAAGTCATAGTTACACACAATATGCTTGTTTGCACAGTCTCTCCCAATATCTTGACATTTGCAGTTTACACACTGTATAACATCTGGTATAGGCTCACTGAACCTGCGCAATACGTGAGCAGTTGTCTTCTTGTTAGCACTTTTGTTTTGCTGAAGAAGAAAAGAAAAAACAAAGCTTGGGCTTTCGTATCACATTGATTTCCTTTACATATTACATTCTGAATTGTAAAATATTTAGAAGTTCTGGAGTTTTGTTTTTCTTGATCCACACTATTGTGGAATAATGACCATTTTCTATTGCCTGTAATGCACCCTCTCCTGGCCTAAGCAATGTTGATCACTGTTGCCCTGGTGTTTGCCATAACCATAATCAGACAGATGACGGGTCTAAATTTGAAAGGCTAAAACATGCATCCTTCTGAAACAAATGTTTACAGATGATAAAGCATATTTCCGAGGTGAGGGTTTGCACTTTATTGTTAAGTGGGGTGAGGCTTTTCAGGATATTCACTTAGTAAGGGATATACTGTAGATATGTGTCCATATATTTTTGGACATATTGTTTTTATTTACCCGTTTGCACTCTTTTTTTTTTTTTAAATGATTTTTCCTTTCACAGTGTATCTTTCAGTTGGTTTCTATTTTGGAAAAGTATTAATAAAAGGATTTTTGTAAGAGCTCTTAAAAATGGCCACCGTTGTGATTGTCAGAAAGCTAACATAGCCAATGCATGTTTTACGCTATTAGAATAAGAGTCCCAAATACCGTAATCTTAATGAAAGCAGTATATTTTATACAGTATACTGCACCGACACACTTTATTCGAGCAAATACCCAGTATGTACCTGGCAGATACCTGGAATGCGCCGCTCCTCACCTCTGACAAGCCCCGTTGCGCTTGCCTTCCCAGCCTGGGTTCATGCCTGGCTGACGGGCGGCTGATCTGTTAAATGATAATGATTAGGATTTAATAGGCTGCAATGCTTTGCGTGTCTACCAGATGGCATAAATTCATGAATTGTAATGCAGTATATATATATATACTGTGCAGTATTGCAGCCAGCGGGAATAAAATGCTTCAATCCCTGCCTGGAAAATAACCCAATGCACTCGGGCAGAAAACAGTCACAAACCTCAATACACCCGGGTATACCCGAATTCGTGGGACTAGCCGAGCTCGAATAAAGTGTGTCGCCAGTGTATTTGTTGATTAGTATCCGTGTGTCTTCTTAGGGGTAAAAGCTATATACTCTGAAGATGCTGTTCAGGACTTTTTGGCCAAAGACCCTACTGAAGTCAATGAGGATTTTCAGCCAAACACAGCACCGAAGCCTACATTTGTAGCCTTGCAGACTATATTTGCCAAGTTACTACGTTATTTTATCTCAAAATATAAATACACAATGTGTAACTACTGATATTCTTGGATAGGTGGTGCTGTGTCGTTTTAAGAAGACATTCTCATATAAGGTCATTTTCTTTAAACGGTTTATTTATGACTATCAAGTATTTGTGTTATTAGTACAAAAATAAATAGAAGCAAAGATAATGGAGGTATAAGATCACCAAGTTCTCCTTTGGCGAAAGGGACAAAGACTATTTCAGTGATGCTGATTGCAAGGCACAAGTTGCACAAGCACCTATACTATGTTTTAGTTCCCTTCTAATGATCATGGCATCCATGTGTACCTCTGTGTATACATTTGCAGGCTTATTTTGTCATTCCGTATGTTACTATGGGGTCTGTATCAGGGCAAAGGTGGTGCAATTATTGGGCAAAAAAAGCTCCAGTTATCTACTGTATGAAAGAAAATGCTTTTGCGTTTCGTTAGGATTTTATTTTCTTTGCCTTCGATTTGCACCACTTTTGCATTGATACACATGCCCATACTGTATGTCGGCTTCACCTAGAATGTCAATTTTATAGAAATCTCAATATTATTATTATATTCGAAAAGATTCTCACAAATCTATAGTTCCCACATATTACTTAAGTATAATCATTTAACATTTTTTTACTATTCAATAACAGTATTAACTCTATTAAATATCATTGTACAGTAATATCTGTCATTTATCGAAAATCCTATACATCAGTGCAGTTGCGTAGCTAGACATGCGCGGGCCCCCGGGCAGATTTTTTTTCAGGGCCTATTATGAGTGAACATATTCCGTAGATTCCCCCCCCCCCCCCCAGCGTGTTGGCGGCCCTGCGAGCCCCCCTTCTTTTACACCTCCTCACTCTCCTCTATTCACCCCTCTCTCCTTATGTATTTCTCTCCCCCTCTTACACCCCCTCCCTCACTACCACCTTTTCCCCCTCACACTCTTCTCCCTCCCACTCCCCTCTGGCTATCACTCAGTAACCCCAACCCCCCTCCCTTCCACACTCGATCCAGCTCCCTCAATCCTCCCCTCCACATTAATTTCCCCCTCCACCCCCTGGCCACACACATGCAATTCCCCCCTACAATACAGTACCCGCCCCCCCCCCCCCCCACACAATACAATAATTAGAATAACCACCTACACGCACACTACAATAACCTCCCGCCCCTCACCCCCCCACCCCCCCACACACATAAGTGGTTGAAAAACACTGGTGTACAGTATACTCACAGTAACTTCTTATTTTAATGCAGTTAACTATAAACAATTGTGTAAAGAATGACACAAACTATTTGTAAAAATGCTCTAATAAAAAGATTGTGATCACGTGTTACCTAAATTGCTTGCACTGAGGCGCACACAACACACTGAGATACTGAATCACACACAGCGCACTGACAGACACACAGCACACTGACAGACACTGATGCACACTGAAGCACACACAGCACACTGACAGACTCAGGCGCACTGACAGACTCTGAGGCACACACTTACAGACACACAGCACACTTACAGACTGAGGCACACACAGCACATTGACAGAGCAAACTGTAACTGACACATTTACACACAAACACACACCGCATACTGACACACTGAACCACACGGAGAGACTGAAACACACACAGCAAATTCACACATACACACACACACACCAAACTAACACACAAACACAGCAAATTGACACACATACACACATACCTTCCAACAGCAGCACATAGTAACTCCTCTCCCTGATGTCACAGAGGGCAGGGGCTGGCAGAGCTCTGCAGCTCTCTGCATCAGTTCCGCCCCCAGCCTCTGCTGCCTGCTCTCTGCAATCCCCCCCTCCCAGCTCCCGATCCAGCCAGCATTTGCTGTTAAGGGGACTGGAGGAGGAGGAAAGGGGCCCTGACTTCTGTGGTTGTCGGCTAGACAGCTGGACCAAATGTCCCAGCTCTCCCCCCTATTGGCAGCCCTAACCGGCCCCCCCAAGAGCACGGGGCCCCGGGCTATAGCTACCCCCCTGCATCAATGTATAAATGTGTTATCGTTAACCAGTTATCATATAGTTTGTCACGTACAATATTTGTCCTGTTTACCATTATTTTGGGGTGACGTGTTTGTGCACGCATGCACATTTTTAGATTATGCTACAAGTTGTTCAATTAAAATTACATATTTTTAAAATAATTTTGCATCTTAATGCAGCAAAACGTTAAATCTGATACGTATTTTTTTTTTATATATATATATATAATAAATCAATAAATCAGTTCTGTTGTATTACAGTAGATAACTAGCTTTTGTGCCCGGCTTCGCCTGGGGAATGTAATATTGAATACATGTCCCAGCCCCCCCCCCCCCCCCACTGCTGGCACATCTCCCTGGGCCCCCTTCCCCCCTTCTGCTGCTGGATGTAGCGCGGGGTGAGATTTGTGTCTGTGTGTGTGTGTGTGTGTATATGTGTGTGTGTGTGTCTCCCCCCGCTGCCGGGGGGGTATATATATACACACATACATACATACACACGTTATTTTACAACCAAAGGAAAAAGTATTAGTTATATAAACTGATAATATATTAATATATTTTAATTTTGTCAAAGGTAGGAAGGTGATGAGGCCCAGGACACCCATGCATAGAAGGCTTCTGATTAAATTGAGTGAAAGTCCATTGTCTTTTTCTTTTTGTTAATACAGATACAAATAGGAAGGGTTTGAAGCCTCCCTCGTCCACTTGCCCATTTGTCCCAGGCCTCTTGATATAAAAGGTTAATATAGACACAACCTCACTTAAACGTGCAGACTCACTTGGCAACATGTATACGCGAAATGCCAAAGCAGTTAGCCAGTTATATTATATATATATTAGAATCCCTTTATGCATCCAATTAATGTATATGTCAGTGTTTTATTTATTCATTTTGTGGTAACTCATCTACCATTTTTTAGAGATATTTACGTGTAATCATTTTTGCATAGATTTTATTTAATATACAAGAAAAATACAATGGGGATATCTACTATATTAGATGCCTATCATGGGCTTGTTATTTATGATGCTGTAGTAATTCTAGTATTTTTTTTATTTATTTTTTCCGAAGGTCATTATTATCTTTAGAACAATGTCATTTGAAATATGAGTCTGTCTCTAAAAATATTCCGTCACTGACCATGAAATATATCAACACCTACATCTTAAAATGTACAATATAGCTGCTAGACATGTACACTATGCAACACATGTTTTAATTGTGCTGCTAGGATTTTTAATTATACAGTTTGCACAAAGAATGTGTATCTGCTTTTCCGCTGGCATTTTTTTTTTTTTTTTGTCGTTTGTTTTCAGTCTTAAATTCCAGTTATTAGGGAAATTGATTACATTTTATCTCCCAGAAGGGCATGAGACATAGCGTATTTGGTTACTGGGACTATAACATTGTTACCTTGCTTGAAACACATGGTCTCTCTCTCTCGATATAGAAGGCGACCCAAAAAAACCTGAATCCATTTCAATAAATAAATAAATCCCAATCTATCCTTCTTTTGAGTGGTTCACATACATTGTAATGAAATGCATTAGGAGTTTTCTCCTCTTGAAATCCAAATGAGACCCATTTTGGCTCACAACCTTGACAGTCCCTTTCAGGAGCAGTGCGGTCTCCTGCTCATGTGTGGGCCTTGTGCAAAGCCTCCTTTGTAAGAGGCAAAGAGACAATATAATGCCACGAAAGACGAAGGTGTCAAAACATAAAGTTAGAGGCAATCTAATCAATGCCTCTTGATATAGCCTTTGAAGGCTCTGTTCATTAACACTTTTTAATTGTGAGGCTTATCGTGAGGTAAAGCTTTAGCTTCACATCTTCCAGTGTCACTCGCTGGACCCATCATTTGCACCTTTTTAAAGTATTTTTGGTATTTATTGTTTAGTGAATTGGACCCTTGTTAGCATGATGGTAGTTTGAATAAATAGCTTTAAAATTATTAAACTTAATAAAGTGTAAAATATAGCACCACCCTCACCCAAACCACCCATAGCTAACTCATGTTGTTCTTTATATCAGTGTTTGTGTATACGTATATATGTATGTGTTTTGATTTTGTTTGTTTTTTTTTACCTTGGAAATTTGTTCTACTGTACATCAAAATGTCAATTTTTTTCCCCGAAATCTGCCAAATGACAATAATGTTTAATTTGAATCTCTCCATACATGGTAAGTTTGGTTGTTTAATTTTAATAATACTGTAACTGATATGTTTCACCATATAAAGTATACCTGGCAGAAAACATGAAAAACATACTCTTATTCATATTATGAGGGCAATAGTAATTATTTTTTTATAACAATAACTGTTCTGTTTTTAGAAAACTATTTTGTATGACTAATTTGCTCTCTGTAATAATGCTATTGAGTACTATTAAATTGTGTTGTAAAGCATGTGTGGGGTATATATAGATTGATATCATATGTGTTTGTGTGTAATAAATATATATATATACAGTGTATATATATATATATATATATATATATATATATATATATATATATATATATTGTGTGTGTATACAGTACGTAAATACATACATATATACGTATACTGTACACATGCCACCACACCGGGAACTCTGGTTAGAAGACACAGCACACTAGGTATCGTGATGAAAATAAGAGTATTGTGGTCCAAATATGACACAGTTTCGGTCCATTATCGGACCTTCATCAGGGAGATTATAGGAACACTTAAAGCAGCACTCCACGGAACACACAGCTGCCTGGGGAAAAATGTTCCACGGAGAACCAAAATGTCAACCATTCATGAATAAATTATTAACTTTTAAATTAAAAGCCCTGGAGTGCCTGCAGTTTGTATCTATATCTGTGTGTGTGTATGTATGTATGTATATATATATATATATATATATATATATATATATATATATACTGTATATATATATATATACACACACACACACACACACACACACACACACACACACACACACACACACACACACACACACACACACACACACACACACACACACACACATTGTCTGTACTATTACAATTAAACTACTACATTGAGACCTGGTAAAAAAAAATTTTAAAGCAATTTTGTAATATTGCCTTGTGGTAACATAAGTAAGGTGAATGTGTATGTGTTGCAGCCATGATTGATTTGTTATACTGGTGAAAATTAATCTTGTGTATTTAAAATAAAATAAAAAATTCCTGATTTTTGTAGTTTCGTACACATTTTTTTTTTTTTAAATTTAATACGCAAAACCTGAATGGGTTGTTCACTATATTAGGTGCCTTAACACAAGCTTGTTTTATATGATGCTCTAGTTATTCTACTATTTTAGTCATTGCATTGTGTTTATACCAATAGCATTTGAAATTGTACTTAATAACTATCATAATTATTACCATCATCAATCAAGACAAATGTTTTGGGACAGGAAATAATAAAGCATGCTACACGCATGAGTCCTGTATAGAACCTTGAAATTGAGAAGAATTCGAGCAACTTTGACCTGCTTTCTAAATGATGAGTGTGGTGACTACAGCTGCTCTAGCTTAGTAATTATTTGTGATAGGTTGTTTTTGTGTCCCATATGTATAGGAGCTTCAGGCCCAACTACCTCATTTGCTGGCACATAAACCGATTCTTCCAGGTGCTGAAAATTAAATTTTAATACATTATTTAAATATTAAGAGAATTACAATTTCAGCAATTTTACAGCTACAGCTGTAGTGGTTTGGTGGCACGGAAACCAGCTGTCCCAACACTAAATATACCATGCGGTGAAACCCTTTTGCAGAACCTGGTGACCTCTTGTTTTTAACTGAAATATATAGTGTGTTTGTACTGCTTTTAGTTCACCTGGTAATACCCTGATAAATGTTGGGCACAGTGTTGTTAAATTAGACATTGACCTGCACCTGTCACGGCTATATGATTTGGCCTTTCCAATTACAGATTGGCCAGCACCAGTCGATCTGGTCCTTGTAGGCAGGTGAACAAAAAGATCCTGACAATCTTGAGCAACATAGTTTATTTCTGTTGAAGGTTTTATCATAATAAAAATCAAGCACAGGCACTATTTCTGACACCGTCTTGTTAGCGTTCCTCTAGTGTAGGCAGTGCTGTGGATGGATCAGTACCCCAGGGATCTCTGCCAACCATCTGCATCATGACGGTAGCTTGATTCCTGTGGTCAACCTTGTGTTATATGTAGAAAAGCTGGAAAGATGTGAAAATCCTCATCTTGGCGAGCGCAAGCAAAGGGATTTTAATGAGCAGCAGCAGAATGCAAGTCAACTGTACAGGTCACTACACTAAAAGGATGAATGAGGCTGTAAATGAGGAATAAGCTAACAATAACAAATACATACAAATATCACCAAGGCAGGGGAATAATGAAGTTACCAATTATATAGTATTAGAGTTGGTAATCATTTCAGTGATCATAAAAAGATATAGGTGTTGCTATAAAACATGGCGTTCGCATCTTTAGCAACATGTTTATTTGGAAAGTTGAGATGAAGGCAAATTGTCATTGCACTTGCTGATACTGTTATTTTTGTAATGACTGCATATGTACATCATGTATGTAGAGTTAACGTAACTTTAAGTTTGTTTGCTTTGAGTTACGCTCAAAAGGAACAACGCATGTAAAGAAATGGCATTGGGATCCTATTGATAATTTTTTTTTCATTTAGCTTCATAATGTGTCACTCACAACATACTACTGTATTTATAGTATAATCTATATATTTTATCACTTAATTGAATTTTGGTCAAATGTATCTTTTAACACAACAAAACGTATACAGAAATATTTAATGGCAAAAATGTCCAATAAAAGATCATAAAGAAAAATGTATATGTAATCCTTTAAACCATTATTATGTAGTTGTCTGCCACACTTGGAAACAATAATGTTAGGGGGACGAGGGCTAATTGTATAAAATATGTCTCATCCAATATGTGATCTTGGGTAAGTCTTGTGTTGCCCCTTTGCTTTATTTCACCCATAAATAAATTAAAAAAAAGTATCCAGGTAGATAATGTGCTTCTAGGGACGCACCTTAGAGGTAACTGACTATACTTCTATGACATATTATTACATTGAGCTGTGGTTCCCAGTTTATTTCTTCTTAAACAGGGTCTATGTGTTTTTTTGTTGTTGTTCTGAATCAGTAAAACAGAGCTGAAAGGTAAAAATTGTGGGAATGAAAGAACAAAAAATGATACTTTGTGTCATGCATGGTTTTATTTATGAAACGGTTTGAGACATTATTTTACAAATGGTGTTTCCGGATATCAAGTAGCTGATCCTGACTAATGCTTTGCACTGACTCTCTACAACATGTATCTCATGGAATCATTCACCACCCAATGCAGTTCCTCTTTATCATAAGAGAACGTGTCTGCCATGCATCATATCATTAAAGTCAAATCAATAAAGTTTGAGTTTTACCACTTGACTCAATGGGTTAGTATATGAGATCTGACCTGCACTACCACTGCGAGTAACTGTGAATTTTAATTGGTAATAGCACAAGGACAAGCATGATGTGCATTTCATGAGGATTTAATCGGGGAATGATTATATGTTGTAGTGATGGTAGAAACTGTGCTGCTTAGAAGCTTTAATATCCATTCGTTAGAAAAGATAAATTCAGCTATGATTTTGTTAGTGTAACTTACTGATACAAAGCTATTGATTTCTTCCTTTCTGAATTTGAAGCGGCTTCTTTATGTGCGACAGAAGGATCTGTACTAAATTCTACAACAGGGAAGGGCAAAGTAGACGTGAAACAATGTGATTGCTCTGTGAAAAGAATATTTAAGAACAGTTACTGCAGTGCTGAACGGCTGTGCATTGCTTATGCTTTACAAAGCAAAACCCTCGGCATCAAGGGTGCAATCCATGACACTGTTTTAAAAATAAAAACAGTAAAAGGTTGTGTATGCTTTAGAAAAATGACCAAAAACAATCCAGCATACAAGTTATACCTCACATGTGCATTTGCTTGTCTTCTACAAGTACTCAAACCAGCATCAGTCATCCCAGTGTTACGTGTGATACAAGGGTTAAACTAACGTAAAGACCAGGATTATTGGTAATGACATGCAAATGAACACAAAAGGCTACATTTCTATTCCTAATACCTACAATTGCGTCTTTTTATACGATGTGTACTGCAGATTATATTAGCCTTTGCAAGACCACCTTATCATAGAAAGAATGACAGGAGATAGGGAACATATCTCCCACCACATTTCTAAACTTGTAATAAGTGCGAGGAATCAACAGGAAACTTGATGTTAATGGTTCACGCTTTGGGGATTTTATTTATTGACGGATGAATTCACTTATAGTACTTATTGTTGGAAGAAAAAAAAAGGTATACGACTGGGTGACCCTAAAAAAAAGGTACATTTCTAATCACATCTGACTGCCATCAGCAGAGATGGTATACATTGAATGTGAACTTGTAAAGTTGGCCTTTGAACCCTATAACAAATACTTGAGTT
The DNA here is from genome assembly GCF_040206685.1 of Ascaphus truei. Classification (NCBI taxonomy): domain Eukaryota; kingdom Metazoa; phylum Chordata; class Amphibia; order Anura; family Ascaphidae; genus Ascaphus; species Ascaphus truei. The sequence continues at coordinate 109,166,483 of NC_134483.1, read as the reverse complement.
ATGATTATCTTTGAATTACTGTATCATGCCCAATAATAAAGGCATCCACTAAAAAAATGTATATTTGCATTTATATGTAAGTTGCACAAATGAGGAAATAATAAATGAGGAAATAATATTATTGCTTTAGGGTCTTATTCCATAATCATCAAAGCCCCCGATCGGGCTGTTTTCGAATTAGATTCTCCATTGACTTCAATTGGGAAATGGTCCGAAAACGTCTCAATAGGCCACTTCCGCAAATATAGAATAAGCCCCTTACTGTTGAATGACCGCCATTGCGTTTTCTAGAGTTACCATTAAACACTGGCAACTCGACAAAACACAATGGAATGTAAGAATTTATTGTAACAAATATTTCTTTCTAGACCAAACTTTTCAAGGAACTGAGGTAGTTTGGCTTTAGGATTCAAGCCCCACCAGCCCATTCACCTAACAATGTTGAGTGTCGGACTACTGCTTTTATCCTTTCATTGACCAATGGGCTAGTAACGCATTGCTGGCAGCGAAAGGATCAGTATGAGTCGCTAAGCACTTTTCCTTCCTACCAACAACAAATGTAACATTTTTAAATTTCAAGGCCCTGTAAAACTTATGTTCAGCGTCAAGACCCTTTTCAAGCTCAGTAATTAAAAATTGCTCTAGGCATTTTTTTATCCTCTGAGATTCACTCGGTGGTATAGCTTTCAACATTTAGAGAGATTTCGACACCTGCTTTTAAAGGGAATTACCAAATACCAGAGCAGCTTGAAGTATTAAAAATATGATTACCTCTAGGCCTGTAGTTTTAACACCGAGAAGGTTGTATTGCCTGCCTTCAGTTATTTTAATAAATCCGAAGAATAAAAGTCATTAATAAGTTCTTTATCATGGATAAAAAGAAGGCTGCTTTTTTTTTTTAGTATTTGTATGTCATCAAATAAAGTCTTGGAAATTGGGCTAATGTATTATTTAAAACACTAGTGAGATTCCTAATTGCATTCATCATTCCATTTGACATGTTGAGAACCGAGCATCATATCCAGTGAGAATTTTCCAGTTTGAATTTTGAAATAAAAATATTTTTTCAAGAGATCCCTTGCTATTGCCTGTTACTACGGCAACAGTCCTATTTGTCTGAGAGCTTTGGCCGCTGCCAATGAGAGAGGCAGCAGCGTCGACTAAACATACGAATACATCAAAGACAAATTCATATGCTCAATCTGATCAGCTCAATTAATGGAAGAACAGAAGCTGAAGGGGGTTAAAAGAGGGCACCCATTCAGGAAAGACGAAGCCCCTTTTAGCAGAATGTATATGCCGGCCTTTTGGGGGAGGAATTTAGCACACTGTCAAAAACGTTATCAGAAAAGGAAAGTACTAGGCCTCCTACACCTAACAGATATGAAGCTGTCAGACAAAGAATAGCACTATTCATTAAATGACACATATTTTCTCCCACTTTACAAGAATACAGGGAACAAAACAAGAAGGGGAGCAGCTGAGAGACACTTTTTTCTTTTGCTAGTGATGACAGACATGCAGCAATTATGGTGATAACTAAGGAATACTAAACACGAAGTCAGGCTCGTTTCTGTGTATCACCTTAATGCGATGCTACCAGCATTTGCATGCAATTCTTGTTTTGTTTTATTGTGTCTAGGACAATTTAGAACCTTTTGTTCTTAATTCGCGGCTTTCAGCTTTTCAAAAGAGTTTCTCCAAACTCTGCACAATTTCTTGTTTTTCTTGTTAAATGGCATATCAGATGTAAGTGTTTGCATAAAGGCATTCTGGGAGGACAACACAACTACTTCTAGCTTCTTCTAGTGTACATGTGTTTGCTTGTGCTTTATTAGTATTTTCTCAGTGAGAAGATAGGAATGATATATATTTATATATATATACTATATGTATGTATATATATATATATATAAATATATATATATATGTAGTAAATTGTAAGCATACTGAGAAGTTCGTGATTGAGAGTTTTAATGATGGTGAACTATTGCCAGTAACGATATTTTGGAGTTTGACATAGTGATGTCAGTAGTCGCAGCTAAGATTTTCATTTTAAATGCGTAAAAATCATTACAACTTCAATTAAACTGAACTTGAACTGAAACATTAGGGGGTTATTTTATATTTTGCAAAGCGGCCAGTCTGTTTTTTTTTCGGACGCAAATCTCACTTGATTTTTTGTAACGGAATGACCACTTCGGCTAATATACAGCAAGGCCCTAAGGGAGATCATTACCAAGGGTGCAATTATGATAAGATTGACGCTACACTAGTCAATTTCATGTTGTGTCCCCATGCAACAATGTGTTCAGGTTCTTTGTGTCGACTTTGCCCTGCTTCTGTCGCTGAGCGACTTGGGGAGGGGTTATTGGAAGAATAAGGACAGTAGATGCTCCATATTATATTGGGTTTGAACAAAGTATGCATTTATAACTGTCTCTGCTTTACTTTCTTCTTGTATCAATTAAATCAGAATAGTCTAGGAAGGCATTATTCTCTGTTCCTAAAAGATCAGCTGTAAGGCAACTAAAATAACAGGTTTATGACATTTGACACAAATTGACAGCAAGGAAAATTATTGCACAGCGAAAATATGCAAAGTACGTCAATTATATACATGTGCTCCTAAGAATAAACATTGTCAAGTCATATGCATTGGCAATCCATTTATTTAATTTAATGTTTTATTTATTAAAGAGTGATGCTTTAAATTTTATATGTCAAATATTGTTTTCAGTCTGAAAGTGGCACCATTTGAAACTGTACAGCAATATATTTTTATTTACAGCTCAGTTAATCGATGAATAAACTGCTGCATTTTTTGGCTTCATGTGGGCACATTGCATGCAGTTGTTTTCCCATGTAAGATGCAGGAGTTAGACTGTGAAAGCTATTTCTTGTGGATAGTACAGATTAAACAAAGTACAGATTCCCAGAGGGTTGCTTCCTTTTAAGAGTCCTATACTTAAGCTATGATGATCTGATTTAGGACCCATTATCAATAGTCTGTTACTTATATCTGCATGGTCTTAGACTGATTGATACCGACTTTGTAGCCTTGTGCTCCATAATGTGCTGTCAGGAAATGCTGACAGATGCAATGAAAGAACAATAAATGCAGGGCACCAGTAATGTAAAAGGTCCAGCTTGGCTGTATGAAAACTGATAGCTGGGATATTGGCTCCCATGTTGCCATATCCAGAGAATTTATTTAGTGAGTGAATTAAAATGGTCTCAAGATACTCATGGGAGGGGGGAGATCTTTATTTAAACAACTTGCAGACTTGGCTTAAGTACTGCGCCAGGCCACTTTACCCATGAAGGTGATTGCCTAATACGTTCATAAGGAGTTCAATTAGATGTATTGAAGCTGGAGAAAGCTGGATTCTTTAGAGGTTGGGAGATGTTTGTTTGGGCAAACCTATAGTTGTACTATAGATTTTGAGAGACCATTGGTAGCTTGTGCATTAATAACACCTGTGTATGCATATATATATATATATATATATATATATTCCTTTCTTTACTTTTCCTCTCCTTTTCATTCAAAAATGCATTACTGTCTGCAAAAGAATAATTCTTCCAAATTCTAACTAAAAAAAATGATTTAGTAAACGGAAGGAAAATGTATGTGCACGCACATATAGATATGTGTGTGTGTGTGTGTGTGTGTGTATGTGTGTATATATGTGTGTGTATATATATATATATATATATTTGTGTATATACAGTAGGTATGTGTATTTGTATATATATATATATTATCTTACCTTATACATTGATAAGCAATGATTTTATCATGTTTTCCATTTTATATAAAAAAATATAATTGAAAGTAAGAAGGTGGAAAGAAATGGATTATATAACATATAGCTCCTTCCTAGTAGTTAATCTTCATTATATCTCAATATATAACCCACATCTTGCAAACTGGTAGTATTAATAGGGTGCCTTTCTCTGAAGCACTTTGTCTACACTGTTGCACATTTCAATTCCCCGTTTACAATTAGTAACCATTTTATCTACCGGCAAGTATAAAAACTGACTTGATGTGCTGGGATATTAAACGGTGATCTTGACGATAAGTTGATTCCTTATACAGTGAAACTACAAACCTTAGCGGCATTCTTACCCTTCTGAAATTTTCTCAACTACTTGCTTTCTTCTGAAACAGAAGTTTCCTGTTTTTTTCCCCTTTAATCTGCCAGTCTGAATATTCCTATGTTTGAAAGACTCTTGATGAATAATTGTTGAGTGCCAAGACAAAATCTGAGTAATTGTCATCTTTTCTTGATGTTTAACATTGTGATGCCACTTATAACTAATGGGTAGTTTTGTGGGTTACAGATATCGTATCTGTTTTACAGTGTGCAAAAAAGGGGCCCCCAAAAAAAAGTTATTGCGCAGAAGTTAGCTGAACAAATCAATTATTATTATTGTTTATTTGTAAAGCGCCAACATATTCCACAGCGCGGTACTGTGGGGGTACAGAGTGACATTGATTGCATAAACATACAAATAAGGACGACAGATCAATGGGAGAAGATCTTTACGTGAGCCCCTTTCTGCTCTGGTATTGTAAAAGTTGACAGTATATTTTTATTTACAGCCAAACTTCTGATGATATTTTTTTCTCATATTTTGGCTATTTTTTTTTTAAGCAATACATGCTTTTATTCTACTACATAAGACAATATACATTAACTTCAACAAGCTTAAATTTAGACCCGCAGAGGCCAATTTGTTATGCTACAGTTCAGATGCAATCGCATAAACTAACTGCACACTGGAGGTCACCCTTGCGACTTACAAATTGGTAACATTTAAGAGGAATATAGCCAGTGCATTTATTTATCATAGGCACTATAGGTGGATTTCTGCGATCATTTCTGAAAGTAAATTAAATGCAGAGAACCTACCGTGAACTGGATACAGAGAAGTGGTAAATTAGAACCCTTCATGTAAATTATATAAGATCCGCAAACTACACTGGCTTCAGAGGCAGACTGCTACAGGATGGCAGTGAGACTTCTTGTCAACAGATACAACAGCACTGTGTCTTCGTGCCCTGTTCTACATGGCTGTGTCTCTTTGAAGAGTGAAGGGATTCTAAGAAATGTATTCTATTGCATGTGCTTTGACATACAGTATTGCTGTAGAAGTCTGCTGGTGACTGTTGAATGCTGCTCGGATATAGATGCTCCCTTGTATCCCATCTACAGTTTCCACTTTGATTTATCCAGCTCTTTATTGAAGTTATTCTCGGGCTTAAGAAATATGGTGCACTATGTTTGATTTATGAGGACTTCTTACATGTGCTGAAGTGCCTGTAGAGTTTACTCCCAATTCATAAAAACCCATCTAGGTTTGCAAGCGACCATGTAGCAAGTTGTTGCTTTAAGACATGAAAAAATAGCTTTACTACTGAAAAAAAAACCTGTAGCCAGAAGGAATCGAGTATTCATATGTACATATAATAGCCTGCACATAAATATTTGTGCAAGGGCATACAGTACTTTGTGTGAAGCCTTTTTTCAGTTCAAATATTTAATTTGGACAACACAAAAAGTATATTAGAATGTAAGTGCTCTAAGACGGGTAATTTGTTACTTATTATGTGTTTTTGTTATGTTTGCTGCACTTATTGTGATACAACTCCCTGTATTCTAATACAAATTTCATAAACCACTGTGTTCATCGGTGGCACTAAATATACATCATTTTCATACACATAGCTGTTGTTTTGCTTGCAGTGATTGTCACGAAACATGTCATAATTGCTTTTAATGGGCAAACATTTCAAATACACGTGTAGTAAATCTTAGAAAGCAAAACTGAAAAATGTATGTTTCATATCGTTTTTAAATATATAACCAATTTGTTGTAAGTTGTAATGCATTTTTCCAACAAGGTTAAGAAGAGATGTGAGCGTTTGAAAGCTCTGTACACTATAATTTCATCTATTAAGAACTCTTTTGGTGGTCCATTAAAAGATCACAACCTACTGTATATGGAACCTTCTGTTCTTTGGTCTAATGTGTTCGGCAAGACATTGAGCTGGCTGCACCTGAACTTGTCATCGGAGATCCACAATGTTTACCTTTGTGATAAAAAAAAATGAGCAATTCTGAAACACAGCAAGATATTAGAATGGACTGTGGAAAAACATTCATTTGAAATAGTACAGTATGAGATGGTAATGAGACACACACACACACACACACACACACACACACACACACACACACACACACACACACACACACACACACACACACACACACACACACACACACTAGCATTGGTATTAAAGGATAATTGACATGCAGACAGCAGAGAAATGATGCATGTTTTTGCTAAACATTAGGGAGTGTCCATTATAAACTGGGAGATGTGATCAGTATGGACCCTACTAGTCATATAGAATTCCTTCTTATAAGACATACAGTAACCCCAGACGTGTATATCTGTTTCATCATTCTACAAGCTGAGAAACTGGAGGCTAAATACCCAACAGTTCTGTGTCTTGGTCATTGCCTCTTGTTTATTACCCAGATCAGCCTCCCTTATTGCTACCCCCATACCCTTTACACATACAAATGCAGATTTATAGGTGATTTCCAGTTTTTCATCAAAACGGAACTTGTTAACCAAATCTAAAATCAGCCCAGAGTGTCCTTATTTTATTTTAGCAGAATTGTAATAATACGATGATGTGCATTTCTGTAACCCAACAATGTTGATATGTCTTAAAGAGGCAGTCCCAGATGTTTTTTTTTTCCCTTTAATTTTTTTAATATAGGGTTGAAGCAGGGGGTCTCCGGAGCTGAACCCCATAAATGTCAGCTCCGTGGACTCCCTGCTTCCAGAGATACAGACCTCTGGATGGGTGATGGTATCTCCTGCAGATCTCTGCAGTTTTCAGCTTTCCCGTCACATGGGCCAATAGGAAGCCGGAACTGATGACGTCACACCTTCCTATTGGCTCACAGAGCCTGGCAGCTTTGACATGCTGACATATAGTGAACCCCAGAGTGGATACCGGCACCACCTATGGAGTTAAGTATCTCTGGAATTGGGGTGTCCCCAGGGCTGAAATTAATGTGGTTCAGCTCTCGAGACCCCCTGTTTCAATTCTGTATTTAAAAAAAATGAAAGAAAACAAAAACAGCTGGAACTGCCTCTTTAATATAATTTATACACAGAAAACAATATTTCACGGTTTACATAAAATGAGTATACAACTTATATCTATTCATTCAACAAGTAACCACTTTAGTACCAGCAGCAATTTTTTTTTTCAAGTGAAGGAAACCCCCCTCCTACCCACTGCAATTGTGCTACTGCACATGGCAACACTGTGTGCTCTTTCCATATCTATCAAGTTGCATCACATTGTCCATTTTCATTTGAGTGCCTTTATGACTTTAACTTCTATATATGGACTGGTATCTGCATTGTTTCTGTTTATTATCCTTCATGGTTTATTGTGGTCATCCCTATCCTCTTATTCTGCAAAAACTGAACATAATTATGTTTTATATCTCTGCACAGTCCCAAGCTCACAATACCATTTCACCTTGTTCTTATTTTACACCAATGGCCTTTATTCAATATGCGGTGAAACCACTTCCCTGTGCCAGAGAGCATTTTAGTGCCATTCATTTGAAAGGAGCTGATACTGTATGTAGTGCAGCATGAAAAATTGGCTGCACAGCATTTTGATTAGGATCCTGTCTAACTAAAAATGTCTATCCCTCTTTGATCCATCCCTGTTTAATATTCTGTCGAGCTTTCTTCACTGTGCTCAAAAAGAGTTCAGCTCCATTCAAATTAATTTGTACTAATATTTTTTCCCAATGGCTTCACACTATGTAAAATGGAGGATATTTCTCCTTACCTGATACGTTCTCATTTTGCCCCCTATTCAATATGCTGTGAAGTTGCCTTCCCTATGCCGGAGAAGATGTCAGCCAGGGCATTTCAGTTACTGTACTTGTATCCTTATCCTAGCACAGGGCACATGGCATCACAGCACATTGAATATGGGTATTTGGGTTCTTTGATTCTGCTTACACTTTGTGTAAGCTGCTATTTGCTCTTACTATTCTCACAACCTCTGTTGTGACCCATAGAGCAGGGGAGCGCAATCTTATTCCCCTGCGCCCCCCTGCCGGCTTTCCTGCTCTCTGTGCGACCCCTCTCTCCTCCTTACCGTGGTTCCCGGCGTCTGGGCGTCATGGTGACGTCACATGACCCAGCGGCGTCAATGCCGCGTTGCAATGGCGACGCGTCTCCAGGTGCCGGCTGAACCATGGTAAGTAAGGTTTACAGAGGCCTTCGCCACTTCCCCGGCACTTAATGTAAGTGTCTTCGGGAAGCGCGCGCCCACCACAGTTAATCTCAGGGGGGTCACTCCCCAGTTTACGCACCGCTGCCATAGAGATCTCCCCAGCCCCCCTCCCCCCCCCCCCCCGCTTGCTTTTCAGACAAACTTTAAATTACCACCATTACAAAAGCAAAATTAGTATTGGTGTGTTGTAATGCACTTTGAGTACCGGTACGTGAAATACAGATAATCTAATGGTAGATATTCACTTGAGTAATTTGTGGAAGGTGAGACGACCCTTTACAGTCTAAGGGCACAAAAAGGGGACAGAGCAGAATTAAAAATTGAAGAGTCGAGACTTGCTGGCAGCGGAAATGCATCTCTTTTTCACTTCTCCTCATGTAACATATGTGGTAACAAGAGAGTGGCAGGTTTGAATATAAAGAAGGGGTTTAAATAGCCCTAATTATATAAATGTTTATTTAAGTATTTAAAAGTTTGGGATAAATCAGGTTGCGTAGAAATTTGTGCGCAGTGAGGTTGGAGTCGGAGGATACGATGATGGGGGAAGGAATGGCATAGGAATGGGAACAATACATAAAACGAGTGTACGACATTTAAAGACAGGCTGAATCAAACATGTAAACAACCTCATTTGTGTGTTTGGTGAAATGTAACACAAACAGCTTGCATGCTATAATGATACGGTACGTCACTTGCCACTATTTCGTAACGCCTCCTGAAAGTGACTTGGACAGGATCACAAGGAGGTTGCACTGGGTTTCTATCATAGCTTCCCATGTTACAGGCTCAAATATTAATATAGTGTATAGACGACTCTTTGGTACTATTTTTTTTTCCAATTTCTATCCTTTTGAAGACTAAATTATTCAAGCTTTAACTGTGTTTGACTAAGTGTCCATTTTAACCATGACTACAAGTAAAACCGCAACCAGCATAGACATACAACAGTTCATCTTATCGGTTAAAAAAAAATCCACATACTGTACGTTGTTGTGTTAAATAAATGAATAACATTATCTTTTGAAACCTCCGATTTAATAAAGAACAATTCAAGGCAAAGAAGAAAACATCTTCCAGACTTTATAAGCATCCAGATGAGAAATGGATTTTATGCAGTCAAATCCTTCTAGTCAGTGGCACCGCATTTTTATGCATAGTGCACTCAAGTGATAATTAATATAGTCTAATTCACAACATGATGCTTGAATTGATGTACTGTCATCAATGCCCCATGTTAAAATCAAACCTTGACAGGGGTTTAACACCCTGGAACAGGTCATCATATGATGATACTCTTTTTGCCTTTCACTATTTGTCTTCAACCAAGCAATGTATATTACAAGAAGGGCCGGAAAAAAGAATCGAGAAATAATTACAAATGAAGAGTGATGCAGACTGTGAATAGAACATATGTTAGGCTGGGCAGAGGCATCAGTGAATTATATCATTTCATGATGAAGCGGCACTGGGGCTGAACGGACCTATTTCAAACCTTGATGTATTTTATCTCTACTGTATTTGGACTGTCATCTTTTGAGAAAGCCTTTATGTAATTGAGAGTCAACTTCAATCTGCATGACTTGAGGATGAAGTGTAGAGCAGATGAACAGCGATGTGGAAGTAAGGGAAGCATATAATAAGGTATAAATGAGCCATAAACCTCATATGCTTTGTGGGGGTAAATATGTGCGGAAAAATAATAGCTTCTCAAAGTTTTCTTTGCCAAAAATTAATTAACATCCAAGTAAAGTTTGGAAATTCCAATATTTGTGCTACTACTTTCAATGTGTATAGATAAAATATTGCACTTTTACCACTGCTTACCTGTCAGTGTTGGCTATTAACAATAGGGTTTGGCAATTTCATAATTATCTTACAACTAGTTGTTATTGTCCGACTTAATACTATTTGCGTTTGTGTTAAGTGAAAGAACATTACAGTACATGTTCAAAATGAAAAATGCAGTGGCATAGAAATTGATGGATATAATTATTTTATTTTAAAAAACATCACTTCTAGGAGTCAGATGAGTGTCATAGATTTATTAGGTCACCCATTAGAGGCTTAATTTGATAATATATTAAATAACAGAGCTGGATATGTGACTCCCCTCACATGATCCACAGAGCTCCTATAAGTATTTTCAAAGCTCAATAATGTAAGGTTAAGTCCAGTTGTCAACCGGAAAGAGCATTCTGTTAACTAAAATGGAAATTAGTGACAATGAGATGCAAAAGAGGCGGCATTCCCCCTACCAACCCCTATACAGAAAGGTTCATTACGTGTCGTCTCTAACCAGGTGGCTGACCAGCAGGGCTAAGGAAGGATGTGGGAACTGACCACAGGCCATGGGACTGAGTTCTGATCAAGGGAATATGTCCAGGTCACAGGCAGAGGTCGGGGCAGGCAGCGGCAGCATAGTCGGAGTCATGGTTCGAAGGTCATAGCAGGAGAGAAGCAAACAGAATCCAAGTCCACGTAGATGTACAGCGCAGGCAAAACATTATGCAGGAAACCAAGACGGGGTCAGGAGCACAAGGATCAGATGCCTTACTTGGGCACTGCCTGGGAGTAAATGGCTGCTACTTAAATCCCAAGGACAGGAGCAGCCAATTACATCCTCCATCTTGGAAAAGGGCAAAGTGAGTTCATGGTTTTCGGCCATCTTGGTTGTAGGCAGGATATAAACAAGCTTTATTGACGAGCCTGTGCCAACAGTAGATGACCACAACAGCGGATACTGATACTTTAAAGTTAAAAGTATAGCTTTAACGAGGCGTTAGTTAAATGGGCATTTTGCCCTATTTTGGTTTAATTTTAATAAATGCAGCAGTTCCTTACATTTATAGCAATTATGAAAGCTGCCGATCAATCTGTTCTCCAATGATTGATGAGTGAAGATCCTGCTTCCCAGGGCCCTCTAACTAGCTATCTCCCGGGCAACCGGGATGTCACCGTGAGGAGTCCACAGTTTAAGTGCACTCGAAGCTTGGGAACTGGTTCAGGGACAGATCATGTACAGGACTGCCATCTTGCGGCAATGACCAGGGGGCAGGAGAATCCAGACCCCACTGCTGCCACAGTGACCATACAGTGGGCGGTTTATTTTCCTATTCAGCCCCACCTTCTTATGCAATGTCCAAGATTCCAGGCAGCCCCTTCAACTCTTGGAGACACCCTAAGAGCAGCCCCTGTGTCAAATACCTATGTCCAGGCGGCTTGTAGCAGCTCTGCAAAGAGTGCTCCCGGCAGCCATTTCCTGCAATTTCCGCCTTGTGGCATAAAGGCACAGGGAGGAGGAGAAGGAAGAGACCCGCAGCCCTGGGAATGGGGAGAAGGAAGGACCAGGAGGAGGAGGCATCAAAAGCGAATAATTAGCTCTGTTGCTATGCGTCCAATTCTTTTGCAGCTAAAAGATTGGTTTTATATAAATATTATTGCATGGATATTTGTGTGATTCCAGTCTCTAATTGCAAAATCTTCTTCGTAAATGGGAAAGAGCAGAACTAGTTAAAAGCTGCAGAGCTTCAACAGTTAAAACCAAGAAAGAGTTTTCCAGCTGGTTTGTGAAGTGGATATACAGCATTAGACCCCTAATAATGTATTATGAGTCTTTGTTTTAGCTTCGTTAGTAGTTCAGACCAATACTTACCCATTGCTTTGTATTGCAGAAGTTTTTGAAAGTTTTCTTCACCTTCAAAGCCGAATTAAATCTAAAGAAAAGAGCGATGTGCTCTGTTTTGGAATTTTCTATTGGTTGTGACATTTAGGTTTGATATTTGAGGCTTCCAACTATGAAGGTGATATAAATAATTCACATTTGACCCAAAATTATAAGGGTGATATTTTGTTCCCCAAATGGCTTTTCCCATCATTTCATTTTTAGCTATTCATAAATTGCAGGAAAATACATTATTTATGTGCTAAATAACCAGCTTTTCCACCACCAGAACATAAAGCTTTGTCATAAAAAGCTTGTTGCAAGTTGCGATACCTGTAGGTCTATGAAAAGCTTTTATTAACATCTTTTCCCCTAAGAAAAGCAAAAAACAAACGGCAGTTTTCATGGTGTACATCTGTATTTGACACTTAATACACACAGAGAACCTGAACTCTAAATTTTAGCGTAATAGGATAAGTGGTAATAAAGTAATAAGCAATTTGTCTTTTATAATTGAGTGTTTCCCTAACTATCACACAGAATTGATACTAGTTTCATTATAGGATACAAGAAACTCATACCTACAGTAGCTGAAAAAAATAAATGCTACCATGTTTACAAATATACAGTACTCTGAACAGAGTTATAAACCATCTATTTGACATTTATCAATGGTAGTGTCAGGAATAGCCTGACATATTTTCCTAAATCTCCCTCTCTCACAGTTCCTTTGTATGTCCACAGGGTGTGCTGCTGTTTCTGTCAACTCTGGGTTTTCGTCTCTCTGTCTCCTCTTGGTTCTCCTGTCCTCTGTCCCTGCCTGCCTTTATAGTTTCCTGTCTTCTGTTCCTCTTTGCCTTTGTTTTGTGTTTCCTGGACTTCTCTGCCACAGCCTGTTCCTGTACTTGCCCTTGCTAATAAAGGTCATTGCTGGCAATTAGGCTTGCCCCAGCAGTCTGTTCCTTGCCCCCCTCCCTGGTTCCCAGTCCTGCTCCCTTGCCCCAGTCCTGTTCCTGCCTCCTCGCTGCTAACCTCTGCCTATGACCACAACTACGATTCATGCTGGCTGCCCTGGACTCTTGCCTATGACCCTGACTAACCTTTGTCTGCCCCCTGCTGTTCCTGTTTCTGAGGTCCAACCTGCACCTGAAGTCCTGACTGGTAGATGCATTATAAGTTATTTATAACAACATTTATATAGCGTCCTTATCCAGGGCATTGTACATTAGTTAGTAAGCTGGGTGGGGTTGCATATGGAATGTTTCATGTCCTGGGCAATATGATTCTAGTTTTTCCCAATGGAGGAGCAAAGTTTTATTCAAAGTGCTCTAGCGCTTAGATGTTTTAAAGGTTGATGTACACATGTACGCAATTTTATTTTTCTTTATTGGTATATTAAATTGCTCTGTTCATTTACCTACTGCTGCGACACACTTTATTCGAGCAAATACCCAGTATGTACCTGGCAGATACCTGGAATGCGCCGCTCCTCACCTCTGACAAGCCCCGTTGCATTTGCCTTCCCAGCCTGGGTTCATGCCTGGCTGATGGGCGGCTGATCTGTTAAATGATAATGATTAGGATTTAATAGGCTGCAATGCTTCGCGTGTCTACCAGATGGCATAAATTCATGAATTGTAATGCAGTATATATATATATATACTGTGCAGTATTGCAGCCAGCGGGAATAAAATGCTTCAATCCCTGCCTGGAAAATAACGCAATGCACTCGGGCAGAAAACAGTCACAAACCTCAATACACCCGAGTATACCCGAACTCGTGGGACTAGCCGAGCTCGAATAAAGTGTGTCGCCAGTGTATGCATATGTTCCTTGGGTAATGCACTATTGCAGTGTTTTTCTATGTTTTGTCTCCCCTCTCTTGAGGTATTCATTTAAAGGAACAGGACAATGTCTACAGTCCAATTGATTCTCACGGGCCATTCCTTGCCTCAGCGCCACAAGAGGTTTATCAATCTCATAAAGCAAATGATATGGTTTACCAATGGTTGATGCGTTTTAGCACATTGCCTGGGAGTGACATTTGACTCCTTTCTCTCCTTCTTTCATGGTATGGCTAACATTTCTCGCTGATTCCACCGTAATATTTCCAAGTTCAGCCCTTTCCTCTGTCATTCTACTGCTAAAACTCTAATGCATGCCCTTATCCTCTCTGTGTTGATTGTTGTAACATACTGCTAGCGGGCCTTACTGCCTCACAACTTTCTCATTTGCAATCTTTACAAAATTCAGCTGCTGTAATAATTTCACTTTCTCCCAACATAATCTCTGCTCATCTCCTTCTTCAATTCTTCAATCCCTCTCATGCTTCCCATCAAATGTTGGATCACCTACAAAGTTCTCTTCCTCACCGTCAAGACTCTCCACTCATCTGTTCCTAACTATATATCAGTTTTGATCTCTCGATATGCCCCTGCTCATCTTTTGCGATCTACCCATAACGGTCTCATTTCCACCCCTTTCACCTCTACAGCTCTCTCTGGCCTTAACCCTTTCCCCTCCACTGCCCCTTACCTCTGGAACTCCCTCACACTCTGTATACACCAAGCACCTTCTCTCCTCACCTTGAAGACAAACCTTAAAACTCACCTCTTAAATGAAGCATTTCAAAAGTCTGGACTCATGACCCACACCCACAGTCGCTCCTACCAACCATTGTGGCCAAACACTGCTATCTACTGCACTGATTTCCCCCACCAGCTGTCTCTGTAATTCTCCCAACATGTCACTTAGATTGTAAGTTCTCCGGGACAGGGATTCCCTTTCCTATTGTCTGATTTTGTTCGTTGCACATATTGTATTATTATTCCCTGTACTATATTATGTATTATGTCACAATAACAAATGACGACTGTGTCTCTTGTATTCTTTCAATTCGATCAATCTAGTAACATAAACGGCTGCAAAACTAGAGCCAAAGCAGTGCAGAAACGAGCACCAAATTTGTCAGAAAAATAATCCAATAGAAAGCAATTTAAGTTATTTCTTTAGTAAATCACTTTCAAAATGTTTTTTTTAAAGTATATAATATATTTTTCTTTTACTTTGCAACATATGAGATAAATGACAAAAGCGGTACTAAATAAAAATAAATTTTTCTTATCCATGGAGCATTAAGGTAAATGTGACGATTACTTAGTTAAGGTCACGTTTCTATTCATTGGTTATTTTGTTCACAAGATGTTCTACAGTATGATGAGCTCAACAATGCTTCTTAGCTCAAGGTATTGTTCATAATTTGAGGTCAATAAATACAACTCTTGTTTTAAGAGGTATGTCCTTGGTTTCCTTTGAAACACTGTTTCAGTTGATATAGATTAACCAGTCAGTGGTTATTTAACTCCTTCAGTTTGTTATTACCTATTCACTCTTCAACATCTAGTCATAATTGGTCTATAAATGCAGCTACTTTTACCCTTTTTTTGACCTCTTTCGACTGATATGCCAGCCACTTTTAATCTTCTGTTTACTTTTGATCTGGGTAAAGCTAATGGTCTGCTATTGATTGCTGCTTCGGATTCATTATTATGCAGGTTGTTATCCTACCTCATTTTTTTTACTACTTGCTTTGAAGTACATTTCCTGTGTTTTCTTCAATTTTTACATCAGACCTGTCACCTTCTCTGTGACTCTTGATAATAATTCCATATATAATTCTACTAACGCATGACTTAAAACAAAGGATTCATATTCTGTGATCGGATTGCATTCAATGTCATGCGGAGAAAGCCTTGTTATACCCCTTTAATTCTCATTGCATTTGTATTTTTATATATATATATATGAGAAAAAGACAAAAAGAAGCGCCAGCTCCATGGCATAATATTGTATGTACAAAGATAATTTTATTTAAAAAGAAGAGTGGCCGCCAGGACATGCACTCACTTCAATGTATAAAAAAGCATTCATGGGAGACAATCTGTAAGCCGTGAGAGACTGCAGGAGGATTTAGAGCCAGACAATATAGTATAGATGTATACAGTTGGTAAGTAGCAGATACTTATCCGTGGCTGGATCCCTTGAAGAAGTCACTCACGTGACGAAACGCGTCGGATGTCGTGACGCATTGACGTCATCACGCCGGTTGAGAGCTGTCTCGAGGATTGCCCGTCTATACTCCACACGAGGAGGTTGAGCAGAGGATACTTCTGGGTTTAGCAGAGCTGCGGGTAGCGGAGTAAGGCGCTCTAGTGACGGGCTGCTGTGATCACGTTCTTACGCTCTACATACGAAGTGTAACAGCTCACACTTGGACACTTTCCTTCAGCACTGGACGGTGCACCAGCTATCCGTGGATACCATCTTCCCCCTTGTTGATAGAGAGGGGACGCTCTGACTACCTTCCATCCAGCCACGGATAAGTATCTGCTGCTTACCAACTGTATACATCTATTCTATATTGTCTGGCTCTAAATCCTCTTGCAGTTACTCACGGCTTACAGATTGTCTCCCATGAATGCTTTTTTTATACATTGAAGTGAGTGCATGTCCTGACGGCCACTCTTCTTTTTAAATAAAATTATCTTTGTACATACAATATTATGCCATGGAGCTGGCGCTTCTTTTTGTCTTTTTCTCTTAGATTTCCTTGATCTGGCTAGATCAATCAAGAAGCCTTGCCTACTCTATATTGTGACTGATATTATTTAAATCACCAATTTTTCTGGACTCTTTTTTTCATCTATTTTTTCCATCACTTTGACTGGTTTGTTCTCCTCACTCACGGAATAATTGTGTATTTTTATTTTTTTATTTAATTATTGTATATTATTTATTGAGTATCACCACACTGGTACTACAATTTGAGATATAAATAATAATTCTTTTTTTTTTATTTCACATTAGAAATTACACATCACATTGATAGCGCTACTCTTTGTTTCTTTTGTTTGTGTTATATATATATATATATTTATATATATATGGCTCTGGAATTTATCTTGAATATATATATATATATATATATATATATATATATATATATATATTATATATATATATATATATATATATATTCAAGATAAATTCCAGAGCCAAACCGATGGGCTTCTTTTGGTATACTTGACCTGTATGATGTATCGTTTATGCATAAATGGCTCTGGGAATATTCATTGTAGGCTGTGACACTTTTTAGGGTAGCAACATGAGATTTTTTTTTATAAAGGAAATTATCTTGTTGGTTCCCTTTAAGGTAACACAACATAAACAAATTTATACTTCTAAAGGACAAATACAGCTTCCAGACATTTGGTAAGGTCATGCAACTAAAATATTGTGGATAAAATCTGGATGTCCTGACCACATATACATACATATTTTCTAATGTCTCCTTTTTTTCCAGTGGAGAGCAGAATGTGTAACCCTTAGAGCAGAGGTAGCCAGCTCCAGTCCTCAAGGGCCACCAACATATCAGGTTTTAAGGCTATCCCTGCTTCATTGACCGAGACACCTGTGCTGAAGCAAGGATGTCCTTAAAACTTGACCTGTGTGGTGGCCCTTGAGGGCTGGAGTTGGCCACTCCTGACCTAAACATATGCATTGCCTATTGGCCAATAGGAGTTCTTCAATGGCCATCTGGATTTTTTAGCAGATTTTTATCCTTGCATACTGGTCCAGAAACAAAATGGTTGAGATGGGGTTGCTGCTTGAAATCAACCAAGATTGTATAGAGAGCCAGTGCGTCAGAAAAAATCAAGTCCTGTTAGGCATAATGAACTGCAGTTGGGATACACTCCTTTCATGTAAGCATATAGCATGACATAGCCCTAATAGGGTTAGGGGACTAGTACCATTGATTCCATACTTAGAGGATCTTCCCCTTTTCTATGACTTTAGGGTTAACTTCTGGTCAATGTGCTTAGTAATCTTAAAGGAAGGGGGGATAAATGATAATGTAATAATTATGTAAGAATCTGGTTTTTGCCCTCCTAATCTTTCAAATGTTTTATGTGCAATTGTGCTATTTTTGCTATTCTTGCTACTTTTTGAATATTCATGCCATTTATGGTATAGTTAAATCTTATTTTGGGAGGTTATATATTATTTCTCTCACTATTTTGATTAATAGCACTATATACAGTATATTTGTACACGTTTTTAATTTTTAGCTTTAATTGTTATCTTTCTTTAATTTCATTATTAGTGTTAGTCCTTTTGTAAAGTGTTTGTTCTTTTACAATTTTCTGTTTTTCATTTTTGCACTAAGGTTTAGTAAGTCCCCATTTTTTGTTTTCATGGACGTTTTAATTGTTAGATGTTAGTTTAATAAAGTTGCAATTGTTCCAGACTTCAGTGCACCCATCAGAGCACACTACCTGTTAGCCCATATCTATTGCATTATAGCTGCAGACATGTGAGGCCTAATAAAGTTTATTGTATTGACGTGATCCCAATGGCCAATCGGGACACGTCTGATAGGTGCTGTTATCTGATTGGTTGCGCCGTCCGTGACATCATGCAAGAGCGCGATCGTCGCTGTATTATAAATTGGGGCTTTTAGGGCTGTTTGGTACACCTTGATAAAGGGCATTTTTGCCTGAAACGCGTTGGTGGAGCCCTGCTGCGGCCTAGTGGGGACCTGTTTGTCCACTTTTTTATGGAATAAATATTTTTTTTGCTTTAAACCATGAGCCTCCTTCTATTACCTTGGCAGTGCACTGCCTTACTTTTTCCACTTGAAATCAACCAAACCTGGCTAATGATTTCATCATTATTAATGTTTCCACTCTTATTTGTCTGCTATTTTATTGATGAAGGATTTCATATGTTTTTAGGTCCTGAATGCTTCTTGCCTCATTTTTAACTAATTTCAAGCAGAAAGTAGTGGACTTGCTGCCTTCTTTTGTCAGTGGCAGCTTCTTTAGTTTTGAGAGTATGCGTTGGTCTATGGAACGCATATACAAGTATTTTAATGTAGGCGCATGCGTGATCTATGGAACGTATATGTGGTCAATTTGGGAATGACAGTTCTGCGTAAACTGTCGAGGTATATTTACCTTGATTATTTACGGCTGAACATTAGGTGACAGTAACCCATTGTTGATGCAAGGAGTGTGCTGTACGTAGTTGTTCGAGCTGATCTTGTAGTTGAGATGTAGGTTCATCTCGTTTTCGGAGTTAGTTGGTCCATACTGGTAATGGGGTTGGAGCAGGTACTCGGGTTGAGGCAGATTGGGGTAATCAGTCCGGGGAGGTCTATTGTTCAATCTCATTATCCTTCAAAAGTTCCCATCATCGAACATACCCATCCATGATGCATGTGATGGCAGCATCCGCACATCTTGCCAGGGCGTGATGTTCTAATAAAGCAATCATTAATGCTTAAATTGTGTCAAATAGAATTCTTCCAGCCTTTCTGATTTGTTTGTTTTTTGTAGAATGGGTACATCGTAACTATATACTCCTGGATCATAGGTACAGTTGCACTCTTATCTGTGCTGATTTGAATGGCACAATATATCATATTGGCATAACTGCAAGCCGGTCTTGTGTGGCATGGAGAAAGTGTGATGTTCCATGCCATGTACTGTACAGTACAAACGTTATGAGACAGGTTAATGCATAGTGGGTTTTAATGAAGTGTGAAACT
The DNA here is from genome assembly GCF_040206685.1 of Ascaphus truei. Lineage (NCBI taxonomy): Eukaryota > Metazoa > Chordata > Amphibia > Anura > Ascaphidae > Ascaphus > Ascaphus truei. Next base: position 109,146,857 of record NC_134483.1, on the reverse strand, counting down.
GCAACCGTAGAGATGTATAAGGTAAAGTGCATTTTATCTTGTATTCAGACACCTGCAGGGTTACTACTGCGCTGTACTGTAGCATTCAGCGTATCGTCTAACATAAATACAGGCATACCCCACATTAACGTACGCAATGGGACCAGAGCATGTATGTAAAGCGAAAATGTACTTAAAGTGAAGCACTACCTTTTCTCCACTTATCGATGCATGTACTGTACTGCAATCATCATATACGTGCAGAACTGATGTAAAAAAGGCATTTGTAACATGCTCTATAGTCTCCCCGCTTGCGCACACCTTCGGTACAGGTAGGGAGCCGGAATTGCTGTTCAGGACGTGCAGACAGGCGCATGCGCGAGCTGCCGTTTGCCTATTGAGCGAGATGTACTTACTCGCGAGTGTACTTAAAGTGAGTGTACTTAAACCGGGGTATGCCTGTAACGACACAAATAATTATTCCGGCTGATTGTAGCCGAGGTGTAGCTTTGTCCCCGACGAGGTGTGAACAATAAAATGTTCATGCCACACCTCACGGTGCCCAAGAAAACATTAAATCTAAATAACCCACTTTAACTATGGGAGTATTAATTTTCTAAGATCCATTTTTTTTATCATTATTAGTATTATTATTTTTAATAATACTATATTGTGTGTGTTTGGAGGGATTTATAAGCTTTTTAAATGCTGACTGAGAAATGTTCTATGTTGGTCGGGAAATGTTACTGTGTCCCTCAGCCAATGTTTACTAAAATAGCTCTTGTAAATAGAGAACATGGCAAATAATAAAATACATAAATCTTCAAGGGCCGCTCTCTGTCCCCCTTTGAAGGTTTTCTTTATCACATAAGTTAGTGGAAGTTGACGATAGGGAGAGCTTTGGCTGAGAAGTAAAGGAGCCCTTCTAGTTTTGGCTGCCTATGGAGGAGGGGCAGAGCAAGGTTTGATCTGTCTGGGACATTTACAAGACTTGCAATAATGGCAGCTGCCCAAGCCCTGCGCTCCGATCAGCTAAGTACTGATTTCAAGTTTTTAAATATATTTTTATATTTAATATTGTGCTGCAAGGTTTGATATAACTTTATTTTCTTTAACAAAAGCTTCACTTTTAATACTTTTGTTTTGTTTATGCAGCTATCATTTTATTTTAGATGCGGTTTGATACATTGTAATTAGATAATGTTATGTGGTTTCTTACATTCCAGACATTCCTAGGCTATTACCAGGAATTGTAACCAATTGGAGAGTATGATTTCATTATTCACTTCTTGGCCTTTAATCATACAGTAGTAGCCAGTTCCTCTGTTTTTGTAAGATTTATTAAAACATTAATGGAAAGCACTTGAAGTTACCATATCTAATTGTTGGGATACACACACATATTTTGGGGGTTCTTTGGCATGTAGGAAATATTTAGTTAAGTTCAGTTGACTGTTTTAAAATGAAAGCATGTTCCTTTCCATTCAGTGTCAGCATGCTCAACTTGTTTAAATGAGCTTTGTATATTTGAATACTTTAAACTTTATAGAAATAGCTAATATTTGCTGCAGCACTTGTAAACTTTAAATATACAGTGAGTTTTCATAGTTGGTGTACTGTGCAGCAGATGTCATTCCATTTGCCTAAGTCCTGCTGACATTTGGAGATGTGGATTAATTGAGCTGCAGAATGAAATTTAATTAAAATTAAATACAGGCTTGGCCATTGTATCTGTTCATTTCCCGCACTCTGGTGTGTACATTTGCAGTCAGCATCACAGTTAATTTGTTTAATCAGGAGAGTATGTGAGGGAATCTGCACTTTGTTTTAAGCTGAAAGGCTGAAATAATGGCAGCTGCCAGGTTGAGTATCATTGCACGTGATACAAGCTGTGTAAATTATGCTATGGATGTGCCTGTTGAAGTCACCTGAAGGGCAAGAATATGATATTGCTGAAAACTTTACATAAACGCATCTCCACAGTCAGTTTTCACACGAATATAGTACATTCCTGCTTAAATCATTTATACTCAAAAATATATGTTCCTATGTTTAAATAACTAAATAAATAATGCTCTGAAGCTTGAGTGTGAGTTTTGTAGTAAACGTGGTCACCCTTTTCATTAAGATTGTTGTTAGTTGGCATGATTCTCTTATTTGTAGTAATGTTGGACTTAATATTTGCTTTAGAGTTAATATGCTTTCAACTGTGGCCACGAAGCTAACAATGGCTCACTTACTATTTAAAACTAGTGTCTGCTGTCTCGCGACGCCCGTGCTCACCACTCGATCCTAAAGCTGTATAAAGTACCAAGAATTGTTGACTCATCATGATGCTGTTACCCCCTCCCTCTCACCCCCCCCCCCCTTTTTATGTACCCCAACTGCCCCCCTTCCCCTAATACCCAACTTTGAATGTTTTTTTCCCTGTATATTTCTGCTCAAAAACCCAATAAAAACTTTGTGGGGAAAAAACTAGTGTCTTTAAAAGCACTGTACCTCAACCAAAACCTGCCCAACTAACCTCTCATAAAGAGTTGTTGATGGTTGGATGTAGTGTTCTCATGTTAAAGCATTTTGTATGTATCTTCCTACTGTATTGGTCCAAGTGCTGGATCGACACAATGCGTTCTTAAAAATAGCGTTGGATAGTGAAAATTCATTGAAAAGTGAAACATCAGAAAACGAGGACCACCTGTACTTAGGTTTTGAGGGAGTGGTGTTTGTGCCATATATTAAAGGTGATAACCTTTAGTCCAGGGTGGTGTTTTCCAGATGTTTTTGAACATATGTGAATTTACTGTATGTTGGTCTGGGTCGAACAGGATAGCTGTCAAAGTACTTTTGAATTTCCTGGGTGGGCCACATACAGTATGTATGCAGTTGCCAGAAAAAGTTTGTGAACCCCAATAAATTCCATAGTTTTTCCATAACCTTTTTGAATGAAAACCAGTATTTTCTTAAGTTTCCAATACAGTTTATATTGTCGCATTCCATGTCTTTTGAAACAAAATTATGTATGAATTAGTCAAACAATGAGTTATTAAATGTCATGATATGTGCAAAAGTAAGCGAAACCCTAGTTTTATCAACTAAATTAAAGGGGATAATTAGAATCAGGTGTTAAAATAATTAAGTAGATCTTCAGTTATGAATTTTGGAGGCCCAAACCTATATAAAGATCTGAAACTTTGTGAGTTTGGGCTTCACCATACAGATGTGTGGAAACACGTCATGTCATGATCAAAAGAAATCTCTGAAAGCAGTTACTGATGCTCATCAGTCTGGAAAGGGTTACAAAACCATTTCTAAGGATTTGCGGATCCACCAATCCACTGTCAGAAAGAGAGTTTACAATGGAGATAGTTCAAGACCACAGTCACTTTACCCAGGAGCGGTCGTTCTACCAAAATCTCTCCAAGAACTAACTGGCAAATCATCCAGGAAGTCACAAAGAACCTTATAGTAACATCCAAGAATCTGCAGGCCACTCTCGCCTTGGCTAATGTGAGTGTTCATGACTCAACTATCAGAAAAAGACTGAAGAAGAGTGGTGTTCATGGAAGGATAGCCAGGAGGAAACCACTGCTCTCTAAAAAAGAACATTGCTGCCTGTCTGAAGTTCGCCAAATAGCACATACATGATCCACAAGACTTCTGGAACAATGTTCTCCGTTAGACGAGTAAAAAGGTACAACTTTTTCACCTCAATGAGAAACGTTATGCTTGGCGACAACCAAACACTGCGTTCAAACAGAATAACCTCATCCAAACCGTCAAGCATGATGCTGGGAGTGTGATTGTTTGGGGCTGCTTTTCAGCCTTAGGACTTGGATGGCTTGCTATCATTGACACAACCATGAATTCTGCATTATATCAGCAGATTCTATTTCTATATTCTTTTTCTCTCCACTATATATTTTCTATTTTCTCCTTTTTTTTTAGTGGAGTGCAGAATGTGCTTTCAACAGCCCAACAGAAGTATCTCAATGAACATCTATATTTTATATTGTCATCATAATTGTGTGGCTAGTTTTGATAAGGAGTATCACTCCTGCATGCTGGTATAAAATAGTTGAGATGGGGTTGCTACTTCAACGCATTCATTGTTATAGGGTTGAATAACACACCGCAAAGGTAAACTATTATATATATTTTACCCCTGCACTAAGTGGTTGTACGTACTTACAGTGTGCTATCTGCCATTCATGTCACAGACACCTTTCTACAGTACACTAAGCACTAATAGCCTTTTGTAAACAATTGGGAAATTACATGGAAGTAAGCATAGTCTACATTTCCTTTCCCAGCACATTGGATCCTCCTTGTACACACATGTAACGTCTTCTCCCTCCATTTCATGAAGCCATATCTTTCCCTGTAGCCTTAATGTGAATTCGAATAACTACCTTTTTAAAGATGTAATTGTAGCATGTTGCAAGCAGCCAATTTAACACTGCTGTCCTTGTTAGCAGTTTTATTTGTTGGAATAGAAATTGAATTGGTTCTTAGCTGCACGGTGGCTTCGAAATCTCCTAATTAGCATGTGCAATACTTGCGAGGGTATTTTTTTAACCTGTAGTATTCCCAGCAGTAATAGCTGCTGTATTTCTTAACTGTAATGAGGTGATCTTTATATAATTCAGTTCATGGAAGAACCGGCTTATACAAGAAGCATGCTTAAAGAGCGAATACCACTTCTCTTTTTGTATTCTTGTCTTTTTTTGCACCCCAGTCCGCAATGTGTGGCGAATAACAGATTTAAATTTGCTAAGTGCATTTACTCCTTTGTGCCACCATAAAGAGAATCTATTACTGTAAAATTGAGGCTTAGTTTCAAATTGCACCATTATGAAGTTTTCTTCCAGCAATGTTTTGTCTCTAATACACTTCCCTCATTGTAATTCTGTTACAAACCTGATGTCTAGCATCAAGTCTCACAATAATTATTTTAAATTGCTACTAGGAACAGTAGTCCTGGTGGGATATATTACTACCATTCTAACAAGATGAATTTCAATGCACTTGTAACCATATTATAGTGGATTATGAAAGAAAGAACATCTTTGAGTTTTTGGCATTCAAGTATACATGTAACCTTCAAATATTTTTCAGCTCTGAACGCAAGCCTTCATCTTACACTTTAGGCCGTTAAAATAAACCAGGGGTTATGGGGGGGAAAAAAAAGCAAGGGCTAGTTCAGAAATGATAGCAGGAGAAGTTAGTTGTAATATCATATTTTATTCATATGGTTCCCAGTTTTAGATTATTTTGCAGCGTCCTCCAGGTACTAGCACCACTGTTCGTTTCCTTAACCCAGTGAGTGTTAAATACACCCTCTGGCATAACTAGAGGAATTCTCATTGTTATGAGTGGGCTGTCAGGATGACATATGGTGGGCTGTCAGGATTTCTTTCTATTACTATGTTGCTATATTCGTGTTCGTAGTTTCCCTCATTCTAATTCTTCCAACCCAGTTGTAGGCAACTAAAGCTAATCAGAGGTCCACAGACGCACTCCTTAAACCCCCCTAAGGGCCACATGTGTCCCTTCCCAAGAATTGAAAGTCAGAAAGTTATATTTGCATTGAAAAAACTCTAAGAGTTTAACATGAATACTGTTTTTTTTAAGGAGAAAAGGCAATGCTTTAAAGCATCAGTCCAAGTGGCATGTTTTACATTTTTTTTAAAAATAGGATTGAAGCAGGGGTTCTCAAGAGCGGAACCACGTTGATTTCAGCTCCAGGGACCTCTGTAGGGGGTGCCGGTATCTCTCTGCAGTTTAAAGGTCCTGGTCACGTGGGCCAATAGGAAGACATCAGGTATGACATCATGGCTTCCTATTGGCCCATGTGATGTGGGATATATAGGCCGCCATTTCGATATACCCTCTGGAGCTGTTACCAGCACCCCCTGCGGAGGTATCTCGGGAAGTGGGGGCGGGGGGGTCCTCTGGAAATGAAATCAACGCGGTTCAGCTCCAGAGACCCCCTTCTTCAATCCTATTTCATTTTTAATTTATTTTTTAATAACGCTTGGACGGCTGCTTTAAGAATACTATTGTTATAAGGCTCTCACAGTGTACATACTGTAGTGCTTTACAGACACAAATTGCTAAGCTAAAGATCTTAAATCTAGATTTTGGTACCAGAGGCAATGGCTCTTGAACCTGGTTCTTCCAGTTGAAGGACAGTGTTTTAATTACTAGGCCACATATACTCCCATTTATTACAAGTTTCCTTCCCATTTCGAAAGCTCTGTACAAATTTAATCTTGAAGAACTCTAATGTTGGTTCCTTTAAAGGAGTAATCCATCCTAACTAAACTTCATTTTTTTTTTAGTTGATTGCACCTCAGAGCTCAAGTTACTTGTACTTGTTGGTCAAGTTACCAGTATTACTTCCTAGTTTTAAAAGGTGATTTAAATGACCATCCAATAGGAATCCACAACCAATGATTTTGAAGCTTCCTACTAGCAAGAGATTTGGCAGCCATTTGTTTCTTTGGAATCAGCGGGAAAAGCTGCGAAAATTGGTACCCCTGGCTCCCACATTGTGAAAAAAAATCACAGCATACAACAAATCTACGTAAATAGTTCATCAAAATTTGACAATTTTTTTCTCTGGATGTTACAGGGTGATTGTTGACCATGGGATGGCCAGAACAACCCACCCTTCAAATCAGGTTACTTAATAAATATTTTAAGAGAAGCAATCAAAAAATATTATGGGCTCAGTCTATTTTATCCTATGAAACATATTGCTGTACTGCCCCGTTAACGGGTTTTAGTGATTTAACTGCACACATTTGTCTCAGTTATGATGAATGTGCTCTTTCGAGTGCCACAAACCAAATCTGATAAAATGCTAGTGCCACGTCTGTGCTTGCATTATTGGTGCCTGTGTTAGGGACGTAACCTTTTCAGGGTTAATCGGTGATGCTGGAAATTTGTGATGCTGTTAAATAAAAAGAAAGCTCATAGGAATGAAAGGAAAAAAAATGCCTTAAGTTTGAGCTCATAACTTTCTCCCGTGGGACCAATCTCATCCTTTGGCTTGCAGCATAAAGTGAGCCGTAATTAGGAATTCATATTAGTTTAGATTATTTTTTTAATCAACTGATTCTAAGTTCTTTGAACTTCTGAGAGAAAGGGTAAATTAACCTATTCACCTCTAGAGGGCACAGAACCGCATTATTCATCAATTTACACACGGAAAAAAGAAAGAAAAATCTAATATTATTATTATAACAAAATATAATATCTCAGGTAAAATTGGGTTTTTGCTTACTTACAGTTTTCTTTTAGTCGCCCATGCATTTAATTAATATGAATTTCTTCAGGGCCACGAAATGATTGCTTCGATGCCTCTTTGCCTGGGCCGCGTTCAGTGACATTGTAGAAACACGTCATCATGCAGAGGCGTTAATGTGTAGGCATTAGAAGAAACACTCCGGAAGGCTTGTCACAGCAAGCGCGCCTTAACCGAGGTAGGGAGCATAGTAGTAACGCCAGGGGAGTACGGCACCAGGACGCCTATATCGTTCCTGGTTACCAGGAGCACAACACTGACCTTTTTGTAAAATAAAAAAAACAAGTTCATTAAACACATTTTGTGGAAGAGCCACATACCGGTACATGCTTAATTATGCATTTCCTCTGTATCCTTGCCATTAAATTTAAGCACATTCTGGGTGAGAATAATCCTTTTAAACAACAATGCAAATTTAGCAAGATATACCAGATTGTCAACACACTATCAAAGGATGCTCAGTATATTAAACTCATTAAAAATGGCATTAGGTTATCGAATGAACTATCCACACTGTCCCACACTATTAGGCCATAATCGATAAATCTCTTCCACAATACAAAATTAGAACTACATGTTTTATCAGACCAGATATATTGTTCCTTCCAGGCAGCTACTGATGAATACATTTAAATAGCTGGGAGCGAACTTAGGACCCATGGCTGTACCTCTAATTTGAATAACCAAAGCTATCCATAAACAAAGTCGTTATGTGTAAGTATTAACTGAAAAACATCTCAAATTAACTTTTGATGCACATCTGCAAGTGAATCATCTTTTATGGAGGAAATTATTTGTAGCTTGAAAGAATACTGTGTATGGCGATTGTACACCGCATGTTGCCTACCTATATCCTGACTGCCAAACAATGTTTTGGAGGCAATTCAGGACGTGGGTAGACAATAACCTGTCCACACTTAACAATTAGACCCCTATTCAATATGCTGTTGAGCAGTCTTCCCCTTGATGGGGAAGACGTTTTACAGCATTTTGAATAAGGACCAAAGCTGGCAATGATTTTTCAATCAGGGCCATTGACTTCAATGGTTAGTATCTTAATAACAAGGCCATTTCAAAACCATCACATTATATTCACAAAAGGGTTCCCCGCAATCATTTCGTAACCAATAAAAACAAAAAGATAATTACTGAAAAATATATCATCTTTACTTCAACTACTGAAAAAAAGTTTGAACATAAACACAGTCAAAATATAGAAACAATGTATGTACACAGACTCCGTGAGTCACATGGACCTAATGTCTATCAAAGATACAAGGTCTCAGTAATGATAGCAGTCAGCTGCTGAATCGCACTTGAAATATTGAAGACGGGCAAACTGCCTGTTAATGAAAAGCCAAATACTTATCCGTTAAAGTAAGGGAACAGAAAAGGTGATGGTCCAGTGTGTCTGCAGGTTTTTCAAGGACTATGATGTGGGATACAGGGTCCACACCACATCAAAAGAATAATGCGGTTACTGTACTGTCATATAAGGAAATGACAAAAAAAAACCTTTCTTTCAACATGTAGTTCAGACATTCGTCATTTCCTTATATGGCAATACTCTAACAGCATTATTATTCTTTTTTTTTTTTTACTAAAGACTATAACATTAGTTGTCATAATTATAACTATGATTAATAACTTTTTAAAGCTCCAGTAGAAAGCTTCTGCTGTTCATATTCATCCAAGGACGTCTCAGCTTCCCAATGGTGACCATTTTTAAAGAGCCCTACAAGCAAAAATCATCTGGGGAATTTTACCATTAACTATTTGATCATCACTGCCAAGGAAACATAGTTTAAAAACTGAAAATGTTTTAGATTCATATGTTAAAAAAAAAAATCTCTTTTAATTGCATCATTTTACTATAGACTGTGCCGAAATAGCTATGGAAGGGAAACGCATTTAATGCTTTATGTAGATTCCTGATTACAATGATATACTGTAGGTAACTACTAGAGATAGGCGAATCCGCCCAAATGCGTTTCCCAGATTTTCTCTGATGTTCCCCCCAACATCCGTTTTGCTGTGTAAAATCCGCAAACGGATTTGAGCGGTTTTAATCCACGCGGATTCATCAAAATCCGCCATTGGATACAACCCGTGGACGGATTTGTAGAATCCAATCAACGGATTCAGCAATCTGTTGGCGCCAACGGATTTCTGAATCCACGGACTAGATTCAACAAATCCGTCCACGGGTTGCGGAATCCGCAGAGTATATTGGTAATAAAAATGTAAAAATCCGCAAAGCGCCCTTTTTGACTTTGATCCGCTGAAATCCGCAGACCCAAAAAATTGCCCATGTCTAGTTAATGTCGTTAAATAGATAATTGGGCCAAAACAGTGTAAGAACAAGCTCCATAGAGCTGGAAATTAGCAACATGATGTATTGAACTAGATAATAATATTTCTGACGTTAAAAAAAAATAGAAGGAAATTAAACATCAAGTTATGCACCCTGCGTCTGCACAAGGTCCTGCATACACTGCATGTGTTAGAATTTCTTCTCAGTTCTTTTTTTAATCTTTTATTCATAGCATTGCAGGTGATGAAAAATTGATGCTTTGAGTCTGGCAGTGAAATAAATGCAGAATGAAAACAGAAGCGGTTTATCCTGACAGCTTAAATATCTTTATCTAGCATATAGCTGCACTGTAAAAATCACTCGGTGACTTTTAAAATCTCTCACTTTAAAAAAAAAAAAAAAAAAAATGAAGAATTGTTCAATGACGAACAATTGTATCTGTCCCACACATCAACCGTAAAGCAAAATTCTATAATGATAATATGATCCTAGCAATTGGCTATTTGCACTGTGTAAGAGATGTGTGCAGAGGTACATTTAATGGAGACCGATTAGGGTGAAATTAAATCCCGGCTTCATTTCACCTGTTCCTTTAGCAAGGCAAAAGGCCAAACCTGGCCCTACTACCTCCTTCCACATTACTGTTGGAAATACAATCATTCACCCAGTAGCCCTAGCACGCTGCCTAGGGGTCACACTCGATTCCTCTCTCTCATTCTCCTCTAACATTCAAAATTTTCTAAAACTTGTCGCTTTTTCCTCCGCAATATCACAAAGATACGCCCTTTCCTCTGTTACTCGACCGCTAAAACTCTGACTCAGGCCCTCATTCTCTCCCGTCTTGATTACTGCAACCTCCTGCTATTCGACCTTCCTGCCTCTCACCTGTTTCCCCTACAATCTATCCTAAACGCTGCTGCCAGAATCACTCTACACTTTCCTAAATCTGTCTCCGCGTCTCCCCTCCTGAAGCACTTATTCCCATGACCTGTTATTTATATTATTTGTTATTTATATGATTACAACATGTATTACTACTGTGAAGCGCTATGTACATTTATGGCGATATATAAATAAAGACATACAATACAATATACCAAAACAAACAAAATAAAGGCCTACTCCACTTTGGAGAATAACTAAACCTTTACTCCAGCCCTTTCTAACTGGGTGGGTAGCTAAGCTGGTTACCACCCTGAACACACACACCTGTATACATATATATATATATATATATATATATATATATATATATATATATATATACACACACACACCAGTCCAACAAGAAAAAATCTTATCTGTTTCTGTTGTGGAAGGCTTCTCTGTTCTCCTGGGTCAGCATCCTTGTGTGCTATGGAAATGTCCGTGTCCAGGTATATCTTGTCCCCTTGTCTTGTTGTCAGCATACAGTCCTTTTGTATCAAGACATCATATTTTCCTCAGGTAAGCCCAGTTGTTGGCTAAGGAAATCTCTGCAGTCCTCTTTCTCCTTATGTCAACCCAAATGTGAGCTAAGGAATCTCCCTCCTGTGTCTCACATCAGGCTTTTTCTAAGAGTCCTAATCAGCCAGGTGGAATCTGGTTGATTGCCTGTGTGCAATTAACCAGCACACTGCTGATTTAGAGGCAGTTTCTCTCAAACAGTGATAAGTCCTTGTTACACACTGGAAACAGGTTATTTTACGGGGGGCAAAAATACCAGACATAGGAGTAAGAAGGAGTCAAAGGCAAAATATATTTCCTTGCTTCCCTTTGTTTAATAACATGCAGTATATCATCAAAATAAAAGACATGGGCAAATCCTGACATTTGCAAAAAAGATATGTTTTTATTGGCGGGGATAAATTGCCATCATACTAATCCATGTTTCTGTTTCACTTTGGTGCTCATTGGTTATAATGGTACCTTGGTATATATTCTACTGTAGTGCCCACGGTTATTCTAACACAAACCAGTGGCAGTCGCCAAAAAGACCCAGGTACACACAGGTACATGCTGGATACATGCCTTAAACTTGCCTTAAACTAGCCCCAGCATTTTTGCATTGATTAATGGCCCATCAGATTAACAGCGGGGGTCCCTGGCAGTCCCATTCAAACTGAATGGGACTGCCAGGGACCCCTGCTGTGTTAATCCTATGGGTCATTAGTCAATGAAGAAATGCCTTAAACTTGCCTTAAACTAGCCAGGTTACACCCAGCACATACCCGGAATGTAACCGGGCTAGTTTAAGGCAAGCTTTAGAATACTCATGGTCTCGTCTGTATTTCATTGTCTTTCTGCAGCAGTGCCGGCTGGGACGTTTGTGGGGCTCGGGGCATGGGCTTTAGCAGGGCCTCTTACCTTGTCCGGCACAGCATCTTCTCCTCAAACAATGCAGCATCATGACGTAGCAGTGTCATGACAATGAGATTCTGCAGGAGGGAATGCCGCCAAACAAGGTACGTGGCACTTACAGGGACATTGCGCTCTCCCCCGACAATTGGTTTCGTTGTTGTGTGGAAGAGAGCGCAGCCTCTGTAACTGCGCGGCTCAGTGCAGAGGCACAGATGGGACCGCCATCAAGTCGGCCCTGCTTCTCTGTCCATGTTTATCCATCACCTTAAACTTAATGGGCGTGATGTATCAAGGCAAATTTGGAACACAATTGATAATAACTACATCATTTTCATCTTGTGTCCACGTTCTTTTCTTTCATCACATTTTCCCAATATGTCCAAGGTGAAGCATCTCATCTTTGAACATAATTCAGATCCAAGTCCACCCATCCCTTACCACTATAGATAACACTGCCATCTTGTCTGCTCCTTGCACTTGTATCTGGCTCAGATGCCACCTTCTCAGTTTCCAGTCACATCATCTCTCAAAGAGTGTCTTTTTTTTTTTTTACCCCTGTCACTCCACTTACAAAAAATCTGGTTAGCCTGGCTTGTTGTAAACCTGTCTGGGAGAAGGGCCAATGTTGTATTTTCTTCCCAGCATGATTATCCATACACTTCTTCTGTATGCCTATATTTTATACATTGCCTGCACGATCATTCTGTACAGTGGGGCATTGTAAAAACAATTAATAATTTAAAACTTAGCTAATCCTTTACATTTAAACAGTTTTGTTTTTGATGCTGTCACATCATCACTGTGGGAAACCTATTAATTTTTACTCCAGTCTCCACTAAAATCCTTTTTGAATCTCGTTTGTCCCATTGTAGGTAAAAAGTCACATCTATTAATAAATCTGACAGTGATTTTGCATCCTTGTAAATCTTTCAATTCCCTACACTCGTTCTTGTATGGCGCTGTGTGAAGACGTAGGAGGATAATACAAATGTAATTATGCAAATGTATTTATTATTTACCCAAGTTTATAATGTAGTGGTTGCTAATTTTAAACTCAGGCTAATAGCACTTGACACTTGTATTCCTGTAAAGTTGAAACATTAATCACATTGATAACATTTATACAATTTATGTAGCACTCATTCTAGCAGTCCCATTGGCAACTTTGAAGTTAATGCCTTGTGTAAAGACAAATCTGCTCTGGGCAGCACAATGGAACAAAATTGAGCGGTATGTCCCCATTATACACCCTGAAACGGCTTTACTCAAAATGAGAAACAAATTGAAGTGATAAAGGCGCTCAACGTATGATCCCTTGTATGATTGTAATAAACAAATGAACAGTACGGGACATAAGGGTATGTGAGAGAAATAGAAGTAAAGTCCTCAAGAGAACCAATAATCCCTGAAGGGCAAGAGAAAAGACTAAAATAACCTAGATCAAGCCCTCCTTGGGATGGTTTCTGGACTCACAATAAGTATTCAATAATGAATAATACTCACAAAATCCCTTTTTCCATGTCCTATGAGGCGTGCAGCCTGGTAGAGAGTAGCTGGTCTCTGGAAGCAAATAGGAACAAGAGAGTAAACCAGCGCACTGCAAAAGTGGGTCCCAAGCAAATGAATAGTAAAAATCTTCTTTATTTAATCCATCTAAAAGTGGAGGTTAACACCCTCCTACGCGTTTCGTGTAAACATACACTTTTGCAGTGCGCTGGTTTTCTCTCTCGTTCCTATTTACTCAAAATGAGTACTGCCCAATTTACTTAATTTGTCCTAATTCAGATCCCCCTACACATTTTCTTTCATTTATTTGTATGGTCTACTCCATCGGTGGTCAACTCCAGTGCTCAAGGGCCACCAGCAGTTCAGGTTTGCAGGATATCCCTGCTTCAGCACAGGTGGCTCAATCAGTGGCTCAGTTGAAGCTCACCTCTGCTGAAGCAGGGATATCCTGAAAATCTGACCTGTTGGTAGCATTTGAGGACTGAAGTTGCCCACCCCTGGTCTACTCTATACATGTATTAACCAGTACGGACATTATCTAGTACTTTTATAATAGGAGAACACATTTTTCACAAGGACTAACCCAGGTGGGTCCTGACACTTTGGACTCACTGCAGCATTTAACAAAAGGTATTCAGTAGAATTACCTTGCTGAAAGTCCAATGTATGTTGCTTAATGGGACTTGGGAGTAAGAGGCTGTTATATCCTTGGTATGCTGGGTACTCGTAAATTATTGTGGCTGTATTTGTCTGCTTAATACTGTCACCCTGATTCCATGTCATCATGAAATCTTGATCCAGTCCTTATTTTGTTGTTTAATTGACCTAATGCAGTTTTGTTCTCAAGTTCTGCACTTGTACATGTAATGTAGAGTCGGAGAATGAGGGCCGGAGCACAATCTCGTTATTAACATGGATCTAGGTAAGAAATACTGTGCACCCCATTAACCTGTGCAATTGACCATAGATCTATCACCTCATTTGTTCTCCGTACAACAGGTCACATCTGCAACATCAGCTAATGGGACCGCATCTCTGCATCCTGCCCACGGACATTTCTTGCATTCTAATACGTTATAACCAACATCTAGTGCACTTGTTTCAATTTATGCCAAAATAGTGATAGCACAAAAGAATAGTTGCTAATTTGAGTATAATTGGCCTGACGCATGGGAAATACATGGCAAACTTTTATACTGTGAAATTCAGATTGGAAAGCGATTTTCCACTTAATCATGCACTGCTAACAACCATGTGTAGACAAACAACACTAAAAAAAACTGTCTCTTTCAATTGTATTTTTCAATGTCTTGGGGCCTAAAATGTTACACTCCTCTTAAATGTATCCTGTTTTATGTGAACAAGTGGAGCATAATTATGCTGATACTGTTGTTCAATGTTAATTGTGCTAAGTGCATAGAAATAGAATAATACTTGTAACATTTTAATGGTCATTTTTTTTTAAATAACACAGCATTTCCAAGTGTTTTTTTTTTTTTTTAAATCCTTTTTAGAAAAATGGAATACTTTTAATTCTAATTTATTTCTGATTATTTAATATTGCGATGCAAGAGGTCACTCAGGGTTTTAAATATTGCTACCCCCTTATGTAAAATGCTCATTAGCATTTGAGTTACTAGTAGCATTTTTCTTTCAATTTGAATTCCCCAAAGGTGCATTTCCTCTTGCCCGATTTTGTTTCTTTTTTTTAAAATAAATGCAGCAATTTCTTGAGTTTGTCGATGAGAAATTACTCTCCTGGCTTCCTATCAAATCCCACAACTCGCACTCAATTCTCCTCCTCACTTTTAAAGCATTACACTCTTCAGCCCCTCCCTACATCTCAGCCCTAATTTCTCGCTATGCACCATCCCGACTCTTGCGTTCTGCTCAAGAATATCTTCTCTCTACCCCCTTTGTATCTAAAGCCCTCTCCCACCTTAAACCTTTCTCACTAACTGCCTGAAACCTCTGGAATGCCCTTCCCCTCAATACCCAACTAGCACCCTCTCTTTCCACCTTTAAGACACACCTTAAGACACACTTGCTTAAAGAAGCGTATGAGTAGCAGCTTGGATAATTCTATACACATGATACATAAAGCTTGGCCCCCTGCAGGCGCACTTATCAGAATGCCCTCCCACTGTCTCTGTACGTTCTTCCTACCTGCCAATTAGATTGTAAGCTCTTCGGAGCAGGGACTCCTCTTCCTAAATGTTACTTTTATGCCTGAAGCACTTATTCCTATGATCTGTTATTTGTATTATTTGTTATTTATGATTGTCATGTGTATTACTACTGTAAAGCGCTATGTATATTAATGGCGCTATATAAATAAAGACATACATACATATAGTAAAAAAGAGGCACAGCATATCGGAATGAGGGAAACAAATGGTGTATTTAAGACACAAAAACAAATATAGTAACGCAAATGAGATTTATTTAAGAATAAGCTTCCCACAGTCTCGGGTAAGAGCTGGACACTCCAAGATGGTATACAGAAGGGGCCCTCAGAGGCATTGGCTGCAAGGAAGTGGACGTTTTATTTTGAGAGAAAAAAAGTTTGGATCTCTCTGTTATTACAGTCTGCGTGATCATGACTCTTTGTCGTTTACATATATATGTATGTATATATATAAAAATCAAAAAATATATAGATGATACCATTCTGTGGCTAACGAAATGCTTTTATTTGTGCGAGCTTTCGAGATACACTGATCTCTTCTTCCGGCGATGTTACAATGAATGAAGCAAGGAAACATCGCCGGAAGAAGAGATCAGTGTATCTCGAAAGCTCGCACAAATAAAAGCATTTCGTTAGCCACAGAACGGTATCATCTATTTATTTTTTGATTATTGAAGCTCGGCTAACACGGTACTGATACCTCTACATGAATATATATATATAAATATATATATATATGTGTAGTAAAAAACGAATAGACGATACTATATATATATATATATATATATATATATATATATATATATATATATATATATATATATATAAGAAAAGGGGGAAGAGAGAGCGCACACTCATAGCGTAAAATTGTAAAATTTAATGAGGGGGAGGGGAGAGGGGGGGATAAGAATTGCACTTACAAAGGTACAATATAAACAAGCAATCTGTGATATATAATCACCACCATCCGGTTTAAAACTGCAGCATCTTTGTCTTTGCAGTCCTAGGATGACGTCCCAGTCAATGTCCAGGGTAGATGATCTCCTCTGTGTCGGTTAAGGAGTCCTGTAGAGTAGCTCCGAGCTGGGAAGCCTCTGCAACAATCGCGCGGGTCAGTAAGTCCCAGCGCGCGGTGATGACGTCAGTGTCATGCGTCTGACGTAATGACGCTCCCTGACGCGTTTCGTCACTCAACGGGTGACTTTCTCAAAGGGAAGTCAGGAGAGGGGAAAGGTCCGGTATTATATACCCAGTCTGATGATCAATTGACTTAATCCAAACCCCTCTCAGCTGAAAAGGTGCTTGTTGTCAGTGGATACAATCGTAATGCCTAATTGTTGTAATAAAACTATGGGGACAAGTGAAACTGAACTATAAAAATACACGATCAAAGTTAAGAGATTTAAAAACAATTCAAACCGCCACTCGTATAAGTAGGAGATGAATAAACATCCAACATATAATACTTAAACAATACCAATAACCCATTTACGATTGATAAAGAAATATCACATATACCCAAACCAATAAAATATATAAAGCTCAATGGATCAAAAAGGGGGGGAAGAGCCCCCCTTAATGTGTATGCATATATGGTGGATGGTGGACCATCTCACCAAATACTCTTGGTGGGGATCGGTTCAAGACCCTATGCAGGCGGGAAACCTTTTGGATCCACCAATTGGGCACCTTGAGTCCGGGTGGACTTAATGAATGCCTGGATGTGAGTACTTTTGTATGATGTCTCCTTGGACGTTTCTTCCTGTCAAACTGCCTCTGCACTCTGCCATCCTTTGTCTGGATCCCTCCTGGGTCCACTTCATCCCCCCCTTTCCCCCCCTCCCCCCCTCTCCCCTTCCCTCCCTGTCCCCATTCCCTCTCACCCTCCTCCCAGCTCGGAGTCAGGCTATCACCTATCCTTTTATTTCACACAATTCCACAAAATTTGGATTATTGGGTAAATACACATTTATTGATATACACATGAATAGAAATATTTATATACATTTGTATATATTGTACACTTGAGATTGTTTTAACACTCATTAGTTCTTTTTAAATTATGTATATTTTGGTTCATGGGTGGTAGCACACACATATGATTAGCACACTAATACCTATTAAGGTCTTACATACCCTAGCACATTTTTTCACTGATTCACACATAATCCACCATATTTAGTTATTCCCATTATTGATTCATTTTCCTGATACCTTCTTTGTTCGTGGCTTATATAATCCATTATCCTAGATGTCTGCTTGATCGCAGGACCTAGGATAGACAATATTGGTTTAATATACAGTTTTTTAAATGGCATTAGTGCTCTCCTGCTGTGCTTTCTACTGCTAATAATATCACTCCTGATTTTCAGTTTTTTAATGTACTATGTTTTAATGCCCTATTGTCTAACATGTATTAGACAGGTATGGCTCTGATGTAGGTAATAGCAGGATTATCCACCATATATGCATACTGTACACATTAAGGGGGGCTCTTCCCCCCTTTTTTTATCCATTGAGCTTTATATATTTTATTGGTTTGGGTATATGTGATATTTCTTTATCAATCGTAAATGGGTTATTGGTATTGTTTAAGTATTATATGTTGGATGTTTATTCATCTCCTACTTATACGAGTGGCGGTTTGAATTGTTTTTAAATCTCTTAACTTTGATCGTGTATTTTTGTATTTTTATAGTTCAGTTCCACTTGTCCCCATAGTTTTATTACAACAATTAGGCATTACGATTGTATCCACTGACAACAAGCACCTTTTCAGCTGAGAGGGGTTTGGATTAAGTCAATTGATCATCAGACTGGGTATATAATACCGGACCTTTCCCCTCTCCTGACTTCCCTTTGAGAAAGTCACCCGTTGAGTGACGAAACGCGTCAGGGAGCGTCATTACGTCAGACGCATGACACTGACGTCATCACCGCGCGCTGGGACTTACTGACCCGCGCGATTGTTGCAGAGGCTTCCCAGCTCGGAGCTACTCTACAGGACTCCTTAACCGACACAGAGGAGATCATCTACCCTGGACATTGACTGGGACGTCATCCTAGGACTGCAAAGACAAAGATGCTGCAGTTTTAAACCGGATGGTGGTGATTATATATCACAGATTGCTTGTTTATATTGTACCTTTGTAAGTGCAATTCTTATCCCCCCCCCTCATTAAATTTTACAATTTTACGCTATGGGTGTGCGCTCTCTCTTCCCCCTTTTCTTCTAGATTCCCTGTGGATGTGGTTTGTCCACTTTGAGAGCAGCCGGAGACCCTCTACACCAGAATTTATACCATCTATTGGACTTATCTGAGGACTGGTTTTTATACTCTCTTTTTTCCATTTTGGAGACATTTATTTGCTGAAATATTGTTTAATATTAATTGCTTGGTTACAGGTGTTATTGTATTTTTATTTTTATTTGTATTTCATTCATATTTTATTTCCATATTTCATTGAATTATATATACCCATTTATACAGTGTTGAACTCCTCTAGCGAGTTACATTGTATACAAGCATATCTCCAGCAGAGGCGCAGCTTAGCTCTTTTGTTTGTTATATATATATATATACATATATATATATATATATATAGCATAGTTACCAGTCCGTGAACTAATAAAGTAGACAGCATACAGCAAGGGGTAGTCCAAAAAAAGATGTATTCAAAACATACTGTTACACAGATGCCAACGTTTCGGTCCCGCAGGGAGACCTTCCTCAGGGCCGTGCAACCACCAACTGTGAGTGACCCACCTATATACCCCACCCTAAGTGCACATAAATCACATACAACCAATCACCAGCACCCAATCCATGCAATAATACACCTCACCTGGCGATCTCCAGCTCCAACCAATGTGCTGCAATTAATGTATCTAGGACACTCCCCCAACACAGGGTTAGTTCACGGACTGGTAACTATGCTGATTATCTCTATGGGACTAGCATCTGCCTATGATTTGTATTAGTGTGCTGACTGGCTCTATCTATTATATATATATTGTGACAAACGGCTTACTCCGGGGCTCCGCCGTCTGTCCGGGACTGTTAGAACACGGTCTTTTAGGGTAGGTTAAATGATGAGACGTCACGTACTGTTCCTTTAAACAGGCTATGCCTGGTTTATTCAGTCCCAGGCACTGAGACTGCCACAGTTTAAACAGAAAACAAAGCCAAACAAAAACCTGCTCGTCTGAGCGATAACTTAAACTTAGATGTCCCTGACTCAGAGTTGGAAGTGGCTTGTCCACTTCCACCAACAAAATAAGTACCTTTGCAGTCTTTAGACAAACTAACAGAATGAATGAAGCGATTTGGGAAAGAGGCTTTCTCACCCCTCTGCAGTTCAGCAGCCTTCCAGGCTCTTGGGCGGGGCTCAGAGGAAACAGGAAACAGGTCTTATATACCTGAACTCTAATCAGCATGACAGGTGACAGAAAACAGGCAGCAGACAAACTGTGGAATGGAGTGCCTGTACCACGAGGCTGCCCTGTTCAGCTTAGACAGGACAGAAACTGTTCAGTATCCTGGGAGCCCTGTATATGGAGTTTATTACCAACCCCTGGTTTCTGTCACATATCCTCCCCCCCAGCTCAGACCTCGAGGGGTGAGCGACCATGGATATTAGGGAGTGCATCCTTGACAACCCGTCGGCATTGCCATGTTTGTGCCCCGACCTGTGTTCCACAGAAAATTTAAAGGGCTGTAGGCTTAGGAACCACCTGGTCACCCTAGCGTTCTTCTCCCTATTTTGACACATCCAGGTAAGGGGTGCATGATCTGTGACCAATCGGAACTTTCTCCCCAACAGATAATACTTGAGTGTCTCTACAGCCCACTTTATTGCGAGACACTCTTTCTCGACTATGGAGTAATTTTTCTCCTGGGGATTTAGTTTCCTACTTAAATAAAGGATGGGGTGCTCCTCCCCTTGAGACTCCTGGGAGAGTACCGCCCCCAGCCCTACCTCAGATGCGTCGGTTTGGACTACGAACTCTTTGGAGAAGTCAGGTGTGACCAACACTGGTTGGGCACAGAGAGCTTCTTTCAGGCTTCTAAAGGCCTGTTCGGCTTCGGGGGACCACTTTACCATTAGCGGTCCTCTTGCTTTTGTGAGGTCGGTTAGTGGGGTTGCCTTAGTTGCAAAATTGGGAATAAACCTCCTATAGTAGCCAATTAACCCCAAAAAGGTCCTTACTTGTTTTTTTGTGACTGGCCTTGGCCAATTTTGTATCGCCTCTACTTTGAGTGTTTGTGGTTTGAGTAACCCTCTACCAATAGAATACCCCAGATACTTGGCCTCCTCCAGACCAATAGTGCATTTAGCGGGGTTAGCAGTTAGTCCAGCAGACCGAACTGCGTCGAGCACAGCTTGGACCTTTGGAAGGTGGGACTGCCAATCTTCACTATGGATTACCACATCATCCAGGTAGGCGGCAGCGTACCGAACATGTGGTTTTAAAATTTTATCCATCATTCTTTGGAATGTGGCGGGAGCTCCATGTAAGCCAAAAGGCAGCACCTTATATTGAAAGAGGCCGTCTGGGGTTGAGAAGGCTGTTTTTTCTTTTGCCCTTTCTGTGA
Source organism: Ascaphus truei (assembly GCF_040206685.1). Lineage (NCBI taxonomy): Eukaryota > Metazoa > Chordata > Amphibia > Anura > Ascaphidae > Ascaphus > Ascaphus truei. The sequence continues at coordinate 109,125,624 of NC_134483.1, read as the reverse complement.
GGGGAACCTGCCAGTACCCTTTTGTTAGGTCTAGGGTTGTGAGATATCGGGCTTTGCCCAGTCTCTCTACAAGTTCATCCACCCTGGGCATAGGATAAGTATCAAATTTTGACACCGCGTTTAGTTTCCGGTAGTCATTACAAAACCTTGTTGTACCGTCTGGCTTTGGGACTAAAACTATAGGGCTGTTCCACCCACTTTGGGATTCCTCAATTACGCCTAGTTTTAGCATTTTTTTAACCTCTAAACTTATAGCCTCTCTCTTGGCCTCTGGGATTCGGTACGGTTTAAGGTTAACTCGGACCCCCGGTTCAGAGACTATGTCATGTTTAATTACGTTAGTTTTACCTGGCTGTGTAGAGAAGATTTCTTTGTTCCTTCTCACTAAACTCTGGACCTCTCGTTTCTGATGCACGGACAGTGTTTCAGCTATGCTAACCTCTGGGTCAGTTTCTTGATTCTCTGACGGACCTGGGGGTACTAGGGTTAACAAGACCTCTCTATCTTTCCAGGGCTTGAGTAGGTTTATATGGTAAATTTGCTCAGGTTTCCTCCTACCTGGCTGCCTTACCCTATAATTTACTTCTCCCACTCTTTCCAAGACCTCATATGGCCCATGCCATTTAGCAAGGAATTTACTCTCCACGGTGGGAACCAGAACTAGTACCCTATCACCTGGAAAAAAAATTCTGACCCTAGCACCCTTATTATACGTATTCCTTTGTGCTTCTTGAGCTTTCTCCATGTGTTCCCTCACTATGGGTAGGACTGCAGCAATGCGGTCCTGCATTTGGGCAACATGCTCTATTACACTTCTGTAAGGGGTAACCTCGTGTTCCCAAGTTTCTTTGGCTATATCCAGTAAGCCCCTTGGATGTCGGCCATACAATAGTTCAAACGGGGAGAAGCCTGTGGATGACTGGGGAACTTCCCTAATGGCAAATAACAGGTATGGTAACAAACAGTCCCAGTTTTTCCCATCCTTATCGACCGCCCGGCGTAACATGCTCTTTAAGGTTTTATTGAACCTTTCCACTAAACCATCTGTTTGTGGATGATAGACTGAGGTTCTGAGATGCTTGATTTTTAGGAGTTTACATAGCTCTTTTGTTACTTGGGACATAAATGGTGTTCCCTGGTCAGATAAGATCTCTTTAGGAATTCCGACCCGGGAAAACAGAAGTACTAACTCTTTTGCTATGTTTTTAGCAGAGGTGCTACGTAGGGGAACTGCCTCCGGATATCGGGTAGCATAATCTAATATTACCAATATATGCTGATGTCCCCTAGCAGACTTTATTAGGGGTCCTACTAGATCCATAGCAATCCGGTCAAATGGTACCTCTATTATGGTAAGGGGTACCAATGGGCTGCGGTATGCTTTGAACGGGGCGGTGATCTGACATTCTGGGCATGAGGAACAATAGTTTGTAATTTCTGCCAGAACCCCAGGCCAATAAAAGCTTCGGAGAACCTTTTCTTTTGTCTTTTCCACCCCTAGGTGTCCCCCCAATGGATGACTATGTGCGAGGTGTAATACTACGTTACGGAATGTCCGTGGTACCAACAATTGTTTAGTTGTAACTGATTTTCTTTTATCAACCCGATATACTAGGTCGTTCTCTACCTCGAAGTAGGGGTAAGCAAGTGACCTATCTGGTTGGCCATGAGTACTATTCTGGTCCCGTATATTTCCCCTTGCTACCGCTAATGTGGGGTCCTCCCACTGGGCCTTCTTAAAACTCCCAGGACTGACCTCTAGGTCAGCGAGGGTCTTATCCTGTACTGGGGTGGTAAGTGCCTGATCAACATCTTGATTTGGGGTATTCCCTACCAAAGTAGTGATGGGGAAGGGAATTTCACAGCACTCCTCCTTTTCCCCCTTCTTATTTGGGCCCTCGTCAACCTCCATTTCTGAAAAAGGGAAAGGATTTGTTTCTTCTAACACTTCGTTATGGTCTGCTATTGAACTCTGGGCGCTATTCTGAGCTGGGGACCACATTTTTAGAAAATGGGGAAAGTCGGTCCCTATTAACACATCATGTGCCAGTTTGGGTACAACACCCACCTTGAAATCTAAAGAACCAAATTCTGTTTAAAAAAAAACATCAACAGTGGAATATTCATGATTATCCCCATGTATACAACAAATTGCCACTCTTTGTGAACTGTTTACCTGTTTCTTCTTAATGGGCAATAGGTATTCGGACACTAGTGTGACCATACTCCCAGAGTCAAGAAGTGCCCGAACCCTCTTACCATTAACCTTTACAAATGCCCACAGATGGTTATTCAAGGGGTCCTCTGGGCTAGGGCCCATACATTGGGACAACAGCGAATAAGGTTCCACGCTGTTGCATTGCATGGGCTCATCATTTAGTGGGCAGATTTTTGCTGTGTGGCCCCTCTCATGACAATTTACACATTTAGGTACATAGTCTGTGTCCCACTTAGAGCCTTTTCCCGGCTCCCCATGTTGGCTATTGCCCTTAGTGTGCGAACCACTGTTGCTGGAGCGGCGTGAAGGTGGTCGCCGCTCTTCAGCGCCCCTTAACCCCGGTACCCTTTTACCGTCTCTGGAAGAGTCCTGGAACCTCGGATAGTGGGGTTGCTCCACGACTGTGGGTTGCGGGTGCTCTTCTGCTGCACTGTACCTTTCTACAAGGGCCACAAGCTCATCCGCATTGTGGGGGTCACTCCGACTGACCCAACGGCGTAAGGCAGAGGGAAGTTTCCTCAAGAACTGGTCCATGACCAACCGTTCCACGATGTGGCTTGCTGAGTTGATCTCGGGTTGTAGCCACTTCCGGGCGAGGTGGATGAGGTCATACATCTGGCTTCGGGTGGCTTTATCCATCGTGAAGGACCATGCGTGAAACCTTTGGGCACGAACAGCCGTGGTTACGCCGAGGCGGGCGAGGATCTCGAACTTCAATTTTGCATAGACGTTAGCTTCGGCTGGCTCTAGATCAAAGTAAGCCTTCTGGGGTTCGCCGCTTAGGAAGGGTGCGATTAGACCAGCCCACTCAGCTTCTGGCCATCCCTCTCTCTGTGCCGTGCGTTCAAACGTGAGAAGATAGGCTTCCACATCATCCGAGGGTCCCATCTTCTGAAGGTAGTGGCTTGCCCTGGTCATTTTCGGAACTGGGGCTGCCTCTGCCAGTGGAAGGTTACTGATAGTCCCCCTCAGGATCTCGAGTTCCTGCTGTAAGCCCTGAGCGAACCGCTTTTGCTCCTCTCTCAGCAGGCGGTTTGTCTCTTGCTGGTTTGCATTAGTCTCTTGCTGGGCTATTAACAGCTGTCGCTGGGTTTCACTCGCCTGTTGCTGGGCTTCATTCGCGTCTTTCTGGACAGCGACATTGCGTACCAGCGCACTCACCACGTCTTCCATCTTGTTTGGAGAGAGAGAAAAAAAAACCTTCTTTTTTTTTTTTTTTTTTTTTAAAGTTCTTTAACCCCCAGACCTTTCAGTGTTCTGCCCGCATTCTCCACCATATGTGACAAACGGCTTACTCCGGGGCTCCGCCGTCTGTCCGGGACTGTTAGAACACGGTCTTTTAGGGTAGGTTAAATGATGAGACGTCACGTACTGTTCCTTTAAACAGGCTATGCCTGGTTTATTCAGTCCCAGGCACTGAGACTGCCACAGTTTAAACAGAAAACAAAGCCAAACAAAAACCTGCTCGTCTGAGCGATAACTTAAACTTAGATGTCCCTGACTCAGAGTTGGAAGTGGCTTGTCCACTTCCACCAACAAAATAAGTACCTTTGCAGTCTTTAGACAAACTAACAGAATGAATGAAGCGATTTGGGAAAGAGGCTTTCTCACCCCTCTGCAGTTCAGCAGCCTTCCAGGCTCTTGGGCGGGGCTCAGAGGAAACAGGAAACAGGTCTTATATACCTGAACTCTAATCAGCATGACAGGTGACAGAAAACAGGCAGCAGACAAACTGTGGAATGGAGTGCCTGTACCACGAGGCTGCCCTGTTCAGCTTAGACAGGACAGAAACTGTTCAGTATCCTGGGAGCCCTGTATATGGAGTTTATTACCAACCCCTGGTTTCTGTCACAATATATGCAAAAATATATTTTGAGAGGAAATGGTTGTACATACAATATAAAAGGATGCCAGCTGAATTAACTTTACATTTAAATAAATACTCATCTGTTCACTGTGCTTTGCGATTACTTTGTGCTTTAAAAGCAATGAAAAGATTAAAGCATTTGGATAATTTTCATGTTATTTTATACATTGCCACACAATTGTTTGTTGCAGGCAATATATTCATATTTATCCCTCTCTACCTGTTAATTAGCTAGTTTCTTTAAACTATTGTTTTTTTTCTTTTTGTGGCCAACATCTCTGCCGTTATTGCCTTTGTCATCTCCCGATTTAATATTGTCATGAATAAATCTAAATTGTTTGGCTTTTTTTATTTCGAATTCCTGGAGCAATGTAAAAGCCAAGAGAGGTTTGAAGTGACAGGATTACAAGCAGTCTTTTGCATACATGGCCTTTAGGGACGAGCGGCTACCTTGCATCTAATAAACAAGAAAGTGAATTCGTTGAATAACGAATTAAGTGGCATAAGTTGTGATAACAAGGAGCAAATGTAACTTCAGACAAATGGTATTTGCTTTATGTGGGGTTATCTGAGAGGGCTGGTACTTTGCCAAAGGGGACTGGAAAACAGGCTTGTTATTAACATGGGCTTTTTATTGAATACTGACTAAAACGATCCGGCATATTTTTTTTACTTCTGTGTTTGCTTCTCTCACACCAGATATCTCCAGCAGGGGGATAATTTGGATCCTTTAAGGCCATTGAGCCTGGTTTCTAATGAACATTCCGAGTGAGTTTTAGATGGGTCACCCAACAATGAAATAGAGATGTCTAATTGGTTGATCCATATTAGGGTCAGCAGCTGGTTACAGAATAAAAGCTCACGGTGCCCCACTTGCAAATTTCTGAGCTAAATTGAATTATTAATCTACTCTTTGCTTTGCCATGGCTTCACAGGGATTCCTAACCTGCCATACTGAATAAAACAGAACTACTGCTTTACATTTTCATTATCATGAATTATACTTTAAATTGCAAATGTTCTCCCGTTTAGCTTGCACTGCATACTTCAATTTGCGCCTAGAAATTACTTGCACTGTTAATGTATCTAACGTGTGTATTTCTTTTTTTTAGCTGCATACTGGAACTATAAAGTACAAATGAGATTTGCAATCCAAAAAATAAATAAAATGCTGTTGTTGAGCTATCAGGCTAAATAGTGTTGGCAATGTGACAATATTTAGAGTTTGATTTCGCTAAAGAATTTAGTGTGTAAGAAACCTGTTTCACTGATTACACTAAGAATTCAGAGGCATACAGAGAGTATGTGTTATGTCAATGCAGCCGCCTCTATTATTATTATCGTTTATTTGTGAAGCGCCAACATATTCCACAGCGCCGTACAATGGGGTAGAGAGTTATGTACTGTATACTACATGAACAGTTACATACAGGTGAGAAGAAACATGCACAAACAGATACAGTACAAGGAGGTAATGAGGGCCTTGCTCATGAGAGCTTACAATCTGCTGTAGTACTTACTGTACCATTGGGGATCTCGTGAAATGTCCATTTAAAGCCCGCTTTCACTCGGCAATAAATTGGTTGGCAAAAAAGTTAAAATGTTTAGTCAGGCTACACTTTGTGTAACATTTGTAATGTTAATTTCATATTATAAAAATATGTTTAGTAACGTTATCAAATTTAGCAAAAACGCAACGAAATATTGCAATCATAGGGGCCTATGCAGAGAGCAGCGCTATTTCGAAATTCGCCATTTTTTGGAGAAAATCGCGCAGAAAACAGCAGAAAATGGCGAGTTCCGAAAAACGCGCCAATTTTTCTTTTCTATTTGTAAAACTCGCCTCGCGGCTGGCGAGAACCTCAATCTCGCCAGTTTTAAAAATATCCTAATGCAGAGAGCCGCGAACGGCATCTAGCGGCTGTTCGCGCCAATAAAATGGCGCGATTGTCTCCTTTTTGCCTCGCCAGAAAAAATTGGCAAGAAGCTGCCGCTCGCGGCCATTGCAATGGGAAAAAAAAGGCGCGAATTTGTTTTTACACGTTTCTGAAGCGCGCATCTCGCCAATTTAAACTCGCCACACGCATCCATGTTAAACATAGCAGAATTCGCACTTTTCTGCATATGGAGAATAAAACTCTCCAAAAAAGCTACTTTTTACTAAATTCGCCATTTTTAAAATTCGCTGCTCTCTGCATAGGCCCCATAATCTGTTGTGAAGATGTCTAAATAACATGAGTGTTGCAGCAAGTCCAAAGATGCTACTGTATGATTCTGGCTGAGCTATAAGGTAATCTCAGCGATGGTCATAACCAGTGGTTGACAAATCACCCAAAAATCTACTCGCCGAACCAAAAAATCTACTCGCCACCGAGTCCCGCCCCCAATCCCGCCCTGCTTGGGCGGCCATGAGGAGGTCGCCACGGGGTCAAATCCAGTCGCCACGGGCCTGTAGGTGAATGGATTTGTCGAACACTGGTCATAACTATTCACATCAGTATTTGTTCAGTTGGAAAATGCTGAAGAGTTTGAAGTATGTGATTAGTTATAATTGTACCTTTTACCTTGTTAGTTGTACTAACTTAAAATAATTATTTAAACATACTTCTAGGTGTTGGATTTTAGTGGGGGAAAAAAATACATCAGTCACCCAAATGTAACACCTAAAACATGTCAATGTCATTAGTATACCTTGGTACTAGGAGGGACTGCCCCTTCGAACATGTTTTAAGCTTACCAGAGCAGGGGTCCATGGTAATACTAGATCTGTCTTACAACAGACTAGAGATTTGCACCTCCAAATCCATAGAGCTTTTAAAAGGTAAACGTTGCAGCCTGCCACGGTGAACAGTGAAGAGAAGGAATGATGAATGTAATAACCCCATACCCCCTATCCAGTGGCCCATCTGTCATGATGGTTGTAACCATTTTTATTTACCAAAGTGTTGGATAAGACAAATAGATTGTCCTTTACAAAATGATGGATTTTGATTTGTGTATACCACTGCTACTCTAATTTTTTTTGAAAGAAATGTATATGTAGTAAGTGACATTGTTTCCACCACATTGACACACGGACCTGGGACTCTGCCCATAAAATAAGTAGTAGGCAGGCATAAGGAACACTCGCATACTTAGGGCTAGATCTACAAAGCACCATTAAATCAGTGTTCATAACGTGATGTTACCTAAAACATATACAAATGTTATTTTTCCAGCGATTAACGCGCATCTTCACAGCTAATTTTATGCAAATGCACCGGGCGCTCTACATCACATTATTGTAGAATAATATTGCACTCTGATCCAGACCCTGAAATATGTGTTTACCTCAAGTTGACAAAAGTGGAGGGGGAAATAACGCTGTGGCCCTGATTCTATAAAGTATGATAGTGCCAATCTGGCGCTACCGCAAGGAATGGGGCTTTCTGTGCTATCAATCTAGATAGGCACTATTGCATTTTATAGAATAAGGGCCTATGTCCGGTATCATGTCTTACTGTGGCGTTACATTCATCCACACCCTGTAGTCTTTGCGGGCATTTTGTTGACTCTTGTACAGCCAGAGCCCACCCTCCCAACCTCCACAGTGAATAGCACCGTGGATAATACTATACACGATACATAAAGCTTGGCCCCCTGCAGACGCACTTACCAGAACTCCCTCCTACTGTCTCTGTACGTTCTCCCCACCAATTAGATTGTAAGCTCCTCAGAGCAGAGACTCCTCTTCCTTAATGTTACTTTTATGTCTGAAGCACTTATTCCCATGACTTGTTATTTATATTATCTGTTTGATTACCCCGTCTATTACTACTGTGAAGCGCTATGTACATTAATGGCGCTATATAAATAAAGACATACAATACAATACCTCCCTTAACTGTATTGGTTCGCAGATAAGAACAGGGTGGGATAAGGGTAAGGTAAACTGTTGATTGACAAACACTTCCCCATTCAGAGGCCCTAAGAAATTCAACTGATTGGCTATATTGTATTGCACCTTCAAATTAGTTAACGAGACACTAACCTAAGTTAACACGTTGTTATGCTTTAAAGCTTATATTCAAAGCTCAATATCTTTAGGTTGTCATGTTTTCAGTTGGAAACGGATTGTGTTCGGTATAATGGACATTAGTGTTAATGATATGCAAAAGAGGCATTCCCCCTAACAGGGCGTATCCACAATGGTCTTGTAACGTCAACTCAGGGATTTAACCTGATGTTTGTTGGGTCATACCTAAAGGTGACGTTACTCCCATCCAGACCCTGAAATATAGGAGAGCGGGAGAGAGAGAGCCAAGTGACTTAGATACCTCTTTATATGATATGTAAAGAGATACCTGTGAATAAAACTGAACACACCTGAGAAATATGCTATCTGGCATATGCCAAGTATATTCATATGATTTAAATTAGCATATTTCCCTCCTTCTTTGTAACGCCACCTTTAGGAATGACTTAACTTGGTACTTTACACAAATAGACTGATATATAGACTCTCTTCACTTTCCCTCCCCTCTTCCTTCTCTCCCTCTCCTTCCCCCTATATTTCAGGGTTTTCTTGGGGGGTAATGGCACCTTTAGTTAAGACATACTTAATTACATGTATAGCCATGCATAATAATGGTATATTACTTTCCTCTCTGTTGGCAGTAAGTCCTGATAAGTACGGGTATGCCAGCAGTAGTTATGGAGGTTTTCCCTCACACCATGGTGAGGTGCCCTATGTATGGAGGGGAGTGGCTGTATGCTCTGAGTCCCTGGATAGTGACATCAGGGATGCGCCTGCCTCCTGAAGTATATAAGGCACAACACAGTTAGTTACAGTGTGTTCCAGCAGCTGTGGAAAGTTGTTGGGAAGTTGTAGTTTCCTGCATAAGGGATTGTAGGAACACTTTGTGACCCTAGTGAAGTAACTAGTGGTCCAGGTTGACCAATCGGCCTGTCTAAGCCACTCTGTGTCCAGGGACCTGGCACAGAGAGGATCTCCCTAGGAGAAGAGGGAATCCCACTTCAATTCGGGAGGGTGTACCTGGCGAAGGGACAGCTCGGAGAGATGTGCGGCTAGAGCCGGCAGCTGCATGGGGCAGTCTGCTACATCACCGTCTACAATAAAGATGACCTTGTTAACGATACCCCCACTGTGTGAGTGTGAAATTACTCACCAGTGGATGGCACCACCAAGAAGGAGTTCCTCACCAGGACCATCTCCCTGCGGAAGCACAGATCCTGATGAGGTGGAGGCGCTGCACATGATGTAAGTTGAACTCGCACCCACTACCTCATATACCTGTCCTGCTGATGACATCCCCTAATACCATCAAGTGGGAGACTCGGGAGTCCTGTTGCCTACAGGTGCACCACCAAACACTACCACGTAATGGGGGTGGGTAATTAGAGTACCCGGGCCAATGTGAGATTGGGGGGGGAAAAACCCGTTACACATGTTTATTGAAGCTAACGCAAGATCGTGTTAACTTAACATGGCGTTAAGCCTATGCTAATAGCAAAAGAAAATGGCTGTCATTGATTTTGATAATGACATGTTCTGAGCCCGGAGTTAACGGACATGTGTATATGAATATCTTTATTTATATAGCGCCATTAATGTACATAGCGCTTCACACATCTGTGGATCTGGGCCAGAATGCTGTATCAAACAGTCTCTTTAAGATGCAACAACCCATTGTTTTCATCTTAAGGGGTTTGTTTGACTATTTTGATTCTGGCCCATGATGCAGCTCTTTTGTTCATCATCATTAAATCACTAATGAAATCACATTTTTGTTTCCTGACGTAACATCCAATATTGTGCGGAATGTGCATAGAACATTGGATTTTGAAAAGTTAGTATTAAAAAGTTAACTTTACCCGTTTTTGCAAATAATATGCAGATAAATATAATCTAAAATGATTTATCTCCAAGTTAGTCATAAAATGATTACTGAACCACAGTGAAAGAACACAACATTGTGGGGATTTCTACATAGCTTTAAATAATTGTAGAAAACTGATTGTAATATAACTTAATGGACCAGATTTTGGCTTTGATCAGTAGAGTGCTATTTACTTTGTTGTCTTCTAATTATATACACACACACATACACATAATGTCAAATAATATAAGGTCATAGTGCCGCATTCTTACAGCATCACTAGAAATATGTTCCCTGGATTTTGTGTTGGCCTAAGGGATCCAGTATATCAACTAGCACAAGTTTATGTAGCACATCTCCATTCCATTAATATGCCTGGCAATAATATGGCAGTTAACTAATCAGGAGCTGCATGCTTAAAGTGGCATTCTCACTGAGATATATTTATCGGAGCTGCAATAAAGTGAGCCTGTCTTCTACAAATTACCTCCCATTTTTCAAGATGTTTTTTTTTTTATTAACCTTAAATATGTTTTACAGATTTTCTAATTTAGACATGAATTGAAGCTTAATCCTGACTAGCAAAGAAGTAAATATCCCTGTAGGTATAATACATATTGATTTTATTAGGGGTTTGTTCACTGGCTGAGAGAATGTTGCAATGGTTGTAAAGTAATCTGAAACCATTCTTAAAAATCAGGTCAGCAAAATCTAAGTTTTCTTTAAATAATTTAAACCATCCTTACGGGGGGGGGGGGGAATCTGTTTTTCATATTTTTGTAAAGTTTCCTTTCAGTAGGTATTCTGTAAAGAAGGAGAGCGGCACTGTGCGTGTAAAGGGAAAAGGAGTGGCTCAGTGAGTAAAGACACTGACTGGCACTGAGTTTGAAGCAGGGGAAACTGGTTCAATTCCCGGTATTGGCTCCTTGTGACCTTGGGCAAGTCACTTTATCTCCCTGTGCCTCAGGCACCAAAAACACAGATTGTAAGCTCCACGGGGCAGGGACCTGTGCCTGCAAAATGTCTCTGTAAAGCGCTACGTAAAACTAGCAGCGCTATACAAGAACATGCTATTATTATTATTATTAAGAGAAACTCCTCCCAGTTTTCAATTTACAACGTTTATAGCAACTTTGAAAAGTTATTTAGAAATAAATAATGTCTTATTAATACATCTCCAGGCTGTACGGCCATATTTACCAAGCAGTCACGTGAAAGACATCAAACAGCCCATTCAAGTCAATGGAATGTAAGGTGTCTACTAGCACCATAAAGTGCCTTATGGCAGAGGACTGCTTAGTAAATATGGGCCTAATTCCCGTAAGGAAGTTATTGTTAATTTGTGTCCATGGGGAGATTGCAACTTTGACTAGTTGCTGCTAACTACTTTCTGAACATAGGATATTTTTTTGCCAAGATGTTTGACAGATAGCCTAAAGGAGTGTAGCAGTGATTGGCCCAGCTAGCTCTCTGCCTACCCTGTCATGTAAGATCTAGGAAGACACAGACAGTGACAGGCTGTCCCATGGGGTTTCCCCCTTCCCCCTGCTGACTTCCTGAGTGACAGGAGTGGTGGTGCTTGTGCTGGGCCCTCCCTCTTTAAGATACAGGAAGGATGTGCCTAAAGTATAGAATGAAGTTCAGCCTCTTAGGGGTGAGCCCTTCATTTCTTGTTAGTTTATAGAGTTGGTTCCAGCCTGCCCCTGCGTGGGTTGTAGGAGCTTGTGTGTCTCCTCCGGGCCGGGAGTGAGACGTGCTCAGCCCTCATGGGCTGAGGCACTAATCTAATTCAGCCAAGCCTCATCATTACTTGCAGTCCATCATCCAGAAGTCAGGGATCGACCCAATCCAATTGAAGTATACGCTGCAATAACACCAGCAGTGGCTGCTGCAATAAAGAACATCTCATTTGTACCTCTGGCTCCACTGCAGCCTGTATGGAGGAGGTAAATGAGAGTAAGGACTGTCATAGCGGGACTCCATTCAGTCATACTGAAGCCCCCTATGTCTGGAGGCACTGACACCGAGAGGAACCGAACGCAGGGATCCCTAGGAGTCTGCCCTGTACCCCCACACCATCGCGGGAACTCATCTCTCTTGTACCATGCAGGTTACAAGCACTACACCGAGCAGTCGCACAGCCATAATCTCCCAGAGAGGGGGAACGTGTGCTACAGGAATATAAAATAAACAATACACAGATTTCCCCATACAATACAAGTTATTTCCGTAATACTGATGTGTTGTGAAATGCATTCAAATATGCCATGGTTGACTAGGTAGCACCTGAACAAGCAGGAAGCAGAGGCGTTCATACAGTCGATTAAAAAGTTACTGGGGCGCATACATTGCCCCTAACTTTGATTTCATTGTGCATTTTGAGCCAGTCTCTTTTTTTGGGCTGTGAACTACATAGAATTACAATGCCTGACGTTTATCTCTGCTTTCTATCAATTTGTTGCACCTTGTGGTACAATGTAGCAAGAATGTACAAAGTCAAATGGTATTTGGTATAATTGGTCATGTTGTTATTACATATGTGTCTGATAAATCTATTTATTCTGTGCTTTCCATTTGTCATCTTCCTAATGCTTCACACCACTCGTTATATTTGACATGGCCTTTTATTGTCTTCTCTTTGAAAGCCCAACACTCTAACCTGCTCAAAAGCCATCTCTAATATCCATACAGCTCTAGCAACAAAGACAATACTCCATGTACCTTTACTAGAGTGACCATCATGGATTTGTTTATCGCATAGTATCTGCAGCCTTGCACACCTTGATCACCTGCAAATCTGAGTGTAAAAGACTCTTTGGGGCTGTGCATTCCACCGGGGCTTACTTAGTCTGATGCACTGTACATGTGTAGGTATGATTTATTGGGGCATCTTCTAGTTTTGCATTACAATGAAATTATTGCACTGGTTGTAAATCACAATTGTATATTCTTTGTATTATAAATACTGTACAGTTGCTATTTGTGATGACATGAACATTAAACAGAGCTTAACTCAATTGTTGCCAGCGAGTATGCAATGTAAAACTCACTAGGAGCAAAGTGGTTAATCTGTGATGAGTGGACAACATAGCATGGAATATATTCTTGATTTGGTCTTACTTGTTAGGGGGATCTATCTCACATCACAGTGACTTCAATCGTGGTTATACCATGTGGACTTCTGTTCCCCATCTGTTGATTTTATTTATTCAGATGACTCTAAATAATATAGTCATAGCTAAGATCTTCCAAAACCTTCACATAATATTAGGCTGAGAGCATTCAAGGCTAATGAACTGAATTATCAAAACAATGTAATGTTGATAACATTGGTGTTTGTAGCAAAGGTACAAAATTAAAGATCCTGAAATCTGCAGTAAATGTCTTTGCCTTAATAAGATTTTTATTGACTGGTTTAAAAGTGCAGTCTTATTCAAGCAACAGATATTGCAGATGCCATAGAGTGAAACCATTCAGCCGGTTAACCATTTATCTTGCTGTTTAATATTTTCATCTTGGAATCCTCACTTCTGGAATGATAACAATAATCTTAGATCTTTCTGCACCATTGCATATTTATGTGTTACATATTGGTTCTTGATTCATAGAGGAATAGTCTAATGACTGCCACCCGAGGTCCCTTAAATACTGTATAAAGGGGTTGAATGGATCAGGGACTCAACTATAATGACTCAACTATCAGAAAAAGACTGAACAAGAATGGTGTATATGGAAGAATAGCTAGGAGAAGACCACTGTTCCTTAAAATGAACATTGCTGCCCATTTGAAATTCGCCAAAGAGTACATAAATGATCCACAAGACTTCTGGAACAATGTTCTCTGGACAGACTAGTCAAAGGTAGAACATGTTGGCCTCAATGAGAAACGTTATGTTTGGTGAAAACCAAACACTGCATTCGCACAGAAGAACCTCATCCCAACTGTCAAGCATGGTGGGGGGAGTGTGATGGTTTGGGGCTGCTTTTCTGCCTCAGGACCTGGACGGCTTGTCATCATTGACACAACCAGGAATGTTGCATTGCATCAGAAGATTGTAGAGGAGATTGTCAGGTCAACCATCCATGAGCTGAAGCGAAAGTGGGTCGTGCAGCAAGACAATGTTCCTAAACATACAAGCAGATCTACAAAAGAATGGCTGTAGAAGAAGAAATTCCACGTTTTAGAATGGCCTAGCCAAAGTCCGGACCTAAACCACATTGAAATGTTGTGGCAGGACCTGAAGCAAACTGTTCATGCAAGGAATCCCTCAAATGTCCCTGATTTGAAGCCATTCTGTAAGAAGAAAAGGACCAAAATGCCTCAACCCCGATGTGAGAGACTGACCAGCAGTTACAGGAACCGCTTAGTTTAAATCATTGCTGTTCAAGGGCATGCCACAAGGTACTAAATATAAAGGTTCACATACTTTTTCACACATGGATATTGAATGTTGAATCATTTGTAGATAAATAAATGTGGAAAATGTATTATGTTTTTGTGTCATTTGTTATTATTATGACTTAAATTAAGATCTAATAACATTTTAGGTTTGATATATGTGAAACTTCTAAGGGGTTCACAAACGTTTTCTCGCCTCTGTAAGTGCATGTGTAGAAGAGTTGTGTCAATTTGTAGTCTGTAAGTATCATGTGTGTGTTTATTACTAATATAATATATAATAAGTAATTTTCTGATTGATTTGAAATCATTTTCTCCATCTGCCTTACTAGCTTCTACTACAGAAAAACCGACAGCAGTGAGTTGCAGAAGTATCGCCCCCAATAGCTTACATACTGTCACAATTCCTAGTGAAACTTTCGTAAAAGTTTTGTGAAAGTGTACAAATTACCCAACGCCCTTTGCAATTTTGCATTAATTAAATAGCATAGATACATTCTTAGAAAAATGTAACAAACAAGCAACTGCGTGAAATGAGTATGAAGAGAACAGGATGTGTTTGTGCATTTCTTCTATTAATAATTGTAAGGCACCATGTAATTTTTCTGCAATAAGATTTGAGACTTTCTAATAAGTGCTGTTAATTTGATAATGGCTGCTTGGCTTGGATAGCATAATCTAAAAGCTGTGACCGTATTATTATTTCCATATGTAAATAGAGGTCAAATATTAAGCATTTTTCATGAAGCTACATGCAAGCCAGCAGTCATATACAGTACAGTCAAATCCTGTAATATTATCAAATTAATTGTCAAAATTACATTTACATTAACCCTTTGCCTGCCTTGGAGTTACTAGCAACGCATTGCAAAAATTATGTGATTTGTCACACTGAAATTGTGAAATGATAGATAATATTTCGGTCATACTGTATATCATAATTCCACCACGCATATCTCTACATGGAGGAAAACAGATTCTTCTAGCAACATTTTTGATGTATTACAAACAACCCCAATTAGAATAATGTTATGTTATTTGTGGAGTGGATGAAACAGAAAGCCCTTGAGCAGGCTCAGACTGAAATATCATTTTGCTTGGTTTAGCCTCTCAGGCACTGACGGAAAATTCCTACACCTTGTTCTCATGCGACACTTTCATTCTTAGTACTCTTGTTAATTGTTGGTAAGCAAACCCTTTATTGTTACTGATTTTCTTTCCATCCTATAAATTACCAGCGGGTGTGCTCTCTAATACATGTAAATGGAGAGACTTGTTTTGTGTCTTACATTGATGGTTGAAAACTAAAAATATACTGGTTGAGATCATAAAGTATTACATTTGTGTCAAGTTGTGATATGAAGCGCTTATTTCTTGTGTTTCATATGGCATATGTTCTTGATAAAGTAAACAGTAAAAATATATCGCCCAATAATACTAAGCATCTTGTAGCTCCAAGAACCATAAGGCTTTGTCCATAGTAGGCTAGGTTCCACACTCCTCCTCCTCCCCGGCGTTACGCTTGCAAAACAAACATGTTTGTATTGTGATGTGCCGCTCTCCCTGTAGCGCATGTGCATGCGCTAGCGCGCACGCACTATGCACTACTACATTGCCGTCCTAGTATTTGTTTAGGCGCGAGCTACGTAGCTCATGCCATAGCCTCCACTATGGACGAAGCTTTTGTGAAACTATAACCCAAAACTGGGGTTCCCAAATGTTTCCATATCATTGAACACTTCAATGTCAATTCTAATTTGGAGGCGCACAAAACTTATCTCTGTTAATATTTAAAAGGAAATATATATAAAATAAAAAATTAATAGACGATAACGTTCTGTGGCTAACGAAATGCTTTTATTTGTGCGAGCTTTCAAGATACACTGATTTCTTCTTCTGGCGGTGTCACAATGAATAAAGCAAGCAAGGGTAAACTTAAAAACAGTGCATCTTGGAATGTTATCTGTGACTGAAACCTATCCCTCCCCCCTGTGTAGTATGTGATGTATGACTTGAGGTGTTAAATAGTCCCTGAATGTTAGTGGTGTGTGTCTATGTATGTATGTAAATATATATTTATAAAGTGCCCACAGTGTATACAGCGCTTTACAAAATGTGTGTATGGAGTGGGAGTGTGTACCAATATATATATATATATATATATATATATATATATATATATATATATATATATATATATATATATATATCCATGTAGAGGTATCAGTACCGTGTTAGCCGAGCTTCAATAATCAATAAATAAATAGATGATACCGTTCTGTGGCTAACGAAATGCTTTTATTTGTGCGAGCTTTCGAGATACACTGATCTCTTCTTCCGGCGATGTACATTGTAACATCGCCGGAAGAAGAGATCAGTGTATCTCGAAAGCTCGCACAAATAAAAGCATTTCGTTAGCCACAGAACGGTATCATCTATTTATTTTTTGATTATATATATATATATATGTGTATATTGTATATATATTTAAAATACTGAATATCTCTCTAAAACCAGCCTTTAGCAGTGACTGACAAACTGTAGGATAGAGCTGTCTGAAGTAAATTTTGGGAGGTTGTGGGGGCGACCATTGAAGTTCTTAGGGTCCCAGTGGTGAGCCAGGGACCACAGTCTGAGAACCACCAATTTTAAGTATTCCCAACCCACAGACCATATCTGTCAAGTGTGTGGTTTCCATATTCAATTTCCCCTGGGGTTTTTATATGAGAGATCTTTTGACAGTGACCTCCAGGTAACTAGCACAACATCCTAAGAAATGACTAAAAGGATTTACAGTACAAACCTCATGAGTGCAATACTCTAACAGACTGATTTTTTTTTTTAGTTTTATTTTCAATCTCGCAATAGAAAAAGTTTAAACAGCAAGAATCACCTCGTTGCAGTTACTGTTGTTTTGCGCTCTGCATTATTTGGTTTCAGGGTAGTTCAGATTAGGAAATGATTCCTTTAGGTTTCATCATAAACCTTTCATAGAAAGTCACTGTTACTTAAAAAATAAATGACGCAGAGGACACACCGATTGGCAGAAGGAAAAGCATCCATTGTTTTGTGTATTGCGGGAACAGGTTCAGTTTTGTATTCAGTATGGAAAGTAAGAAGGGCCACTGATAATTTCTTGCATGTCAGTGAATTACGTATGACAATGTGATGAGGCCCAGAATGATTGGAGCACAGACGTCTGCCATCAGTGCATCAAAATGACAGGTATTATTTATTAGCATGCCGACCAGCAGTCTGTTTTGAAGCTTAAAATCTAAATGATCTTCACAATGGCAAGCCTATCCTATTAAGAGTCCATCTTGACCGCTTCTCTATGAAATGTATGGGGTTTTTGTTTTATCCCTGATTCATGCCCAGTATGAGGTTTGGGGGTCATGGTTGAGATGCCTCCATCTGGTGCCACATTCTTTGTTGTGTAAGCAAATACACCAATGATCTTCGTGTCATTTCAAAGTGCAATTTTGGCTATTTTCATCCTATAAATATAAAGAGTGATACAGTAGGTTATTAAAAAAAAAAGATGTCTTTTTTTTCTTGAAAAAAAATATAGGAACATTTTGGTTGAAAGTTTATTTTAAAAAGTACCACTCGGTTCCTATAATACTTGCACCTTTGAAGTAGATGCCACTGCTTCTTTAACCACCAGTACCCTGCTGCATTACTCAGAGATTCAGCACACGCATATTTTTAAACAGTGATACAAGAAGCCAAAGAAGCTTCCAACTATATATATATATGAGAAAACCCAATGCAATTTGATGCAGAATTTGGATAGACTCCACTTGTACTTTTTCCAAAGAGTGATCTATTGATATCTAACCCACAAGGTTTCCAAACATTGTGAGCCATGATTCTCCTGAAATATGTATGCGTTTATTATCTATACTGTCAATCCTTATTACCAAATTACAATAATATTTCATTTATTTAGATGTCCCGGCAAGGGAAAGTCTGCACAACAAAAATAGCTTTCTAGCCACTATTATCGCTGTTGATAATGCATATGTAGTCATAGAAGATGGATTCATTTACTTACGGTACACTAAGTGCATTCTTGGCTTGCAATGGGGAATCATTTGCTCACTTAAGCCAGATATCCCATTTTTGACTGCAAATGTCAGTGCGTGGATTTCCCTTTGACAGTTTGGCAACTCTGCACCCCTGAAATTGTATCCATTTATTTGTCTTGTTTTCAGCCAAATTAATCCATTCTGTTTTGACATGGAGACTGATGGGCGATTGATAAGTTTGATAGACACAAACAGAAGAGGGGGATACTAAATAATTCAGCACTATCAATAAGAACAGGTTGAAGAATGTGTGTCTCTATTTACACTTAAACCAAAGTAAGTCAACCCAGACATTTATACTCTCAGTCTATCAGAAAACCAAACAGTGTACATTCGGTTTCAAACCCAACAAAATGTTTTATAAGCTTGTAACAATATGTGTGGAGCTGCCAGAATAATAAATAGGCACAGGAGCCCATGCATGCTAATGTTATGTTGTAAGCAGTTTTGTTGACAAGTGCTAATACTTCTTTCATACTATCATCAAAAGCAGCTAATACAGCAGCCATTACTCGCTGCCTCTCCAAGCAAGACATGATGGATTGTGACCTTAATATGGGTTAGCCGAGTTTTGAAAGTTAAACAACTTGCAATAAATCATAGGATTATTACAATGCGGTTTAATTGGTTAAGGGCTGTTTATTTCCTAAACAGGGTGAAAGATTTCTGTTTTGGTGCTTTTAATTTGCAAAGTGCATTTTCATTATGAATGGCAGTTACATATTCTGCTCTTTTGTCATGCAAAACATGCAACGCGCAGGCAATCTATTAATTGGACAAAAATGCGTTGCAAGCGTAAACTGTCCTTTATGTTATCGATTCTGAGCGGCACACGTTTGCTAAATGTTTTAACCGGAGCACGGTTAATCCATTCCTGCAAGATTATATATGAGAGAGGTAAAGGACAGTGTGCCGTGCATCATTAGAATGGGAGCTGGAGCACACAACGGTTCCCTCCTCCCCCACGTGTCCATAGGAAAGTGTGCAGTTGTTTGCTATGCAGCCTTGCGGGTCACTCTTGCTAGCAATGCAAGTAAAGGCTCTCCCTATCTGTACATGCAGGTATTAGGATTATTATTATTATGCTGCAGGAGTGGGGGGGATTTTTTTTTCCCTTCACATTTCTTATCTTTAGTTAATGGCACGTAAGAAAGGTTTACGTTTCTATAAAATTCGTCATGGAAATGAAACGTTTATTAACTACGTTTAAC
Organism: Ascaphus truei; assembly: GCF_040206685.1. NCBI lineage: Eukaryota > Metazoa > Chordata > Amphibia > Anura > Ascaphidae > Ascaphus > Ascaphus truei. Next base: position 109,105,959 of record NC_134483.1, on the reverse strand, counting down.
ACTCAGAGGCTATTTAGAGTGAGTCAGGATTGGCAATTGATGATTACCCACTTCCCTGTGCTTCAATACCAAATGCTAACCATTGTACAGCAATCTCCGGGGCCATACGCAAAGCAGCGCAAGAAGAATTTTTGGCGTCATATTGATGCACAGAAATCTCAAATGATATTGTGCTTGTGTGTGTGCCTTTGCCTTAACCTTGTTTTCCCTCATGTGCAACCGGAAGCAGCAAAAATGTTTTTTTATTGAAGTATATGGGATGTAAATGCTATGTACTTTAAAAAAAAAAATGATATCAGTGCCCCCCGAAAAAATATAGTTTAACCTGCGACAAAATCATTTTCAAAGTTGAACCTGCGGGAATCCTAAAAAGTCTGTTTATTTTGTTAGCGCGGAATTAAGTTGCTATGTATGAACCAGAAAGCCCCCTCCTCCCCCCCTCCATCCCTCTCCTCCTTCTCCCCCCCCCCCCCCATCCTCCTTCTCCCCCCTCCCCATCCTCCTTCTCCCCCCTCCTCATTCTCCCCCCCTCCTCCTTCCCCATTGTTCTGGGGCCCCTACTCTTCTCCGTGTTCATCAATGATCTTCCCACAGCTTGTAAGGGAGCTTCAATACACATGTATGCAGATGACACAATCCTATATGCACACAGCCATAGCCTCTCTGACCTTGAACACATTCTTCAATCCGACTTTTTGAAACTTGAAAATTGGATTTCCCAATACAAACAGTTTTTAAACACTGACAAGACTGTAACAATGGTATTTTGGACCACGGATACATTTTTAAAGCTTCCAATGACAGAGCTCCAGATCAGAACCAACGCTAATACCACCCTAGCCCCTGTTACTAGTTTTAAATACTTGGGCATATGGTTTGACTCCCATTTAACATTTGGGATGCACATTGATACCCTGACTTCCAAAACCTAAGCCAAACTATGTGTACTTTATAGGAACAAATCCTCCCAAAGTCTGCTGGTCAGAAAGCTTATCACACAGCAGATGCTAATGCCAATTATCGACTATGGGGACATAGTATGCGGCTCGGCATCCCAAACCCACCTTAGCAAACTTGATTTGACTACAATTCATTATGCCGTTTTGTTCTCCAATGCAACTACAACACACATCACTGCGAAATGCTCAAATAACTAGATTGATCATCACTTGAGTCTAGACGCAAAGTTCATCTCTCCTGTTTTGCCTCTTAATATTTTCTTGGCAAGCTACCCGTCTAACTGAACAAGCTCTTGACCCCTACCACATGCAGCACTTATCAGCTGAGATCTGACTCCAAAATACTGTTCATGGTCCCAAGGTTCAGCAAAGTATCTGTACGCTCCTCCTTCTCTTACCGTGCACCCCACATCTGGAACAATCTACCGGAGACTCTCACAGCCGCCACCAGTCTAGATTCTATCAAAACTAAAGCTGTCTCACATTCTAATTTGGTCTGTAACTGTTACATACGCCTATAATATATATTATCTCTATCTGTGTGTAGCGGAGTTTCCCCCACTCTATGGGAGATATGGTGGCTTCTGTGTGTGGTGCTTTACATGTGGCTCACAGGAGGCTGGTGTGTACCTGGATCATATGGTGACAGCGCCTGCACCCGTGAGGGATCCCATCAGTGTGGGATAACCCCGCCACAGGACACAATGTAAGAAATACAGTACATAATGGTATGGTTTAACAAGTTTACTGAACACATAAGAATAATAATAACAGAACCACTCAGGCCTCACAGGGCCTTACCCCCACACAGTGCCCCCAGTCATCGTGTCCACAACCCGATGAGGTTTACCCCAAAGTACTGAGGTGCCCTGGGCACCTAACCAACCGGTGTCCACAGGAGCCAACCCACCCAATGTATGTGTGACAGCACTGCCCACAAGAGGTGTTACTGTTTGTGCACTTGTAGATGGGGATATCTGCCAGGTGCTCCAGCATCTGGTATCACCGACAGAAGAGAACAGTCTGTCATACGCCGTCAGCGAAGGCGTCCGCCTGCATGTGGGGTGGTATTCGGCTGGAGTGTCCCACCGTGATGAGAGTCTCTAGCCTTGCGGTGGTTGTCCGGTCCCAGACAAAAGGCCGCAACTGCTGCATTCCGCAGTGTCCCTGACACTAATGATGCTAAGTGGAGCAATGTTGCTATCTAAGGGGGCCTGTCCCTATAGCAGCCACAAGCTATGTGGGAGTTGGGGCCTAGCTGGGGCCTAACAGGGGGTCTCTGGCCTAGTGCAGGGGTCACAGACACCCTGCACATACACCCTACTCTATTCTTGTCCCAGCTCCAACTGGCTTGGTCTCCTCAGCATGCCAAATGTATCACTCTGGTTGCAGAGGAATCCGGCCGTATGATTGGCTGCTGTGTAGCACCTGATCTAAAAGCCCCATGGGCTTCTATGGACTGTAGTTCCCCTGCAAGGCTTTGCCTACCATGACCGCAGCGCCTGTACCCCTACTGCTCATGCGTGCGCCTCTGTGTAATGGCCACCGCACTGGGGACCTATCTGCGCCTTCGCAATGTTGACGGCGCATGCACGCACAAGCAAGATGGCGGCGCCCTGGGCAATCGCTCCTCCGCGCAGCTTCGGCGATGCGCTCGCCTCCCTAACGGCCCCACACACCACGGCAGCCCTCCCCTCCTCCGCAGCGGGAGGTAAGGGACGGACGGGGACCCAGGAGAACCTGGCCACATATGCATGCAATGTCAATGTATATAATGTATACCCTGTTCACTTATGGAACTATGTATTTGTAACCATGTATCTGTCATCATAACTCTATGCCCAGGACATACTTGAAAACGAGCGGTAACTCTCAATGTATTACTTCCGGGTAAAACATTTTATTAATACATAAACTATAAGAGCAGCACATACTGTGGGTTGCTGCGAGAGCAGCACTATTTCTTCCCTTTCCACAGCTGAAATGCCCTTTCCCTTCCCTTTAGCCCTGACATACATGTAGATGAGAACATGCTTAATTATAATGATGGCAGCAAATGAGTTAAGACAAGAGGATGCAGTTTATTAACATTTCAGCAGCATCTCTCAGCTCGATGATAATAATAATAATGATAATAATAGCTTGACTTTCAAAGAAACAAATAGGGTACAATTTGCATACAAGGAAACTCGTTGGCACATTTCTTACAAATGTTTTTTGGAACGGAGTGGGAAATGGTTGCGGGGATAATATGTATTTTCTATTCACTCTAAATAAATAAATGCAGGCATACGTAGACACTCGATTTACTGTAATGCATCATAATTTCATGCGTTCATAAACACTGATAAGCAGCATGTTGATGGTACTAAGGTACAATCCCTTTCAAATACCTGTGTCATTTAAATCTGAAATGTGTATCTAAAGATAATGCATAGTAAAATGATTTTCAGTTCTTTAGTAAGTATTGTATCGTAAAGAGCACTGCTTCATATTTGCTGTAAGATGCTGGACAATGAACATCCATTACATACTTCTGCATTCGATGACTATTTATCTTCTTTATGTTACCATTCATTTGTTATTTTCATGCATCCACAAGAGATAAGTACAATTTGAATTTCTTTTTGATGAGTTGTACAGAAAGCAGAACATGTAGCTATTTACAGACGTTCACGGAGTGTTTTCGTAGCTGCCGTGACGGTGGGCAATCAGTGCAATGTGTACTTACCGTGTAAAAACATGCTTTCAATTCAAGGCAAGCATTTGTTGATATTTGCGTTATTTCTTAATAGGGCATTGGAAACATTGTATTACTTTGATGTGAAAGCATAGGAGTATGGTACACGCACACACACACCACATACGTGCAGAAAAAGGCCGCCCCCACAGCATTAACCCCTTAAGGGCCAGGGGCACTTCCTGATACACGACAGCTCTGCGGAGCTATCGCATGACCAGTTCTGGATGTCAGGCCAACAAAGGGCAATGATATATGGCGTTCACCATTAAGGGCCCCTGGGGTGGCACTTTGATTGACATACCCCATACGTCATTAGGGCCCTGAAGGGGTTAATAAAGACTATACTGTGCTCGGTAAAAGAATATCACGATAAAAAGAACACGTCCAAAAAGGGCAATATTAGCTGCACATGTAAATTTCAAGCAGCTGTGGCCCAGATCCAGAGTTCACCCAGAGTCCAGATCCAGAGTTCATAACCAAAGTTAATGCCTCGTTTAGTGCCGATGTGCATCTTTAAAGCTCACTAACGCTTTGCTTTTGGCCAGAAAGGGCTCTTGCATTAACTATAGTAGATGTTAGTGTTAATGATAAGCAAAAGTGGTGTTGCCCCATTTAAAAGTGACAGGCCCTTCTTCCCCTCTCTCCCTACCTCTCCTCCCCTACCTCTCTCTTACCCCAGCAAAACCCATATTTCAGGGTCTGGATGGGAGTAACGCCATCTTTAGGTAGGACAGACGCTGAAAAGTTCCCATAATAATAAACCAACATCAATCATTTCTTACCCTTTTTAATGCTGGTTTATTATTATGGGAACTTTTCAGTCTACTCTTTGACTGTTGGTTTCCTCTTAGTACATTTTATTGATTGGTCAGACCGCAGGTCGCAGCTCACCGCGTGGCGTCTGGTCACCAGTATGCTGACACTACTGAGTGCTATTGGGGAAGAGTCACTATCTAGGGGCCTTCCCTACAATACACAAGCTGGAGGGACTGGGGCCTATCTGGGGCCTACGAGGTAATCTGGCCTAGTCCAGGGGAGCACTGCTCCCGGGACACTATCTGCTCCGTTGGGGTCTCTCTTCCTACTGGCGCGTGGTGCTCTGCGCACCAAATGTATCTATCTCTCTTCCTCCTCCCTCTGCAGCCCTATTGGCTGTACTTGGCCATGTGGTAGGCAGCCCCAGTGGCTGCTGGGACTGTGTCCTGTACAGAGCCTGTGTAATGGCCGCCGCACCAACTACCTAACTGCACATGTGCACGGCTTTAACTGCGCATGCGTGAGAACCAACATGATGCCACCCGCACCCGTGACCTGGCGCGGAGCTCGGGCGGCACCCCAGTAGCCCAGCAGCTCCCCCGCCCATAGCATAGGTAATCGGGGAGCCCGGCTACATCTTCTCCCTGGTAGAGAATCCAACGTCCCCACTTTGGAACAACATATATAACCACAGAGTTTACAAAATAAAAATGCAGTGTATAACATACAACTTAACTGTGTGCATTGACTCTAAACAACACCTCAGTGAGCACGGTTATTATAGAGACAAACCAGCTCCAAGACAGCTGCTGAGACACATAGTGAAGTGCACCTTATGAATCATATGCCACTCTAGTGGGAGGGCGCCTCATTCGCTGACTCCTGCGAGTCTCTTCTGCAGTGTCTTCCTCTTGGAAGATGCTATCATGGGCTTGAGGCCCTGACACTCTCATAAGGGGTGAACCACTCTCTACAAAGTCTCTTTGGGGGACAAAGCTTGGGCTTCTTGGGTCAAGGGGGCAGCTTGTTGAAGCCACAGGGGAGGGTACTTGGGCCATTGGCCCATTATCTGATGCTTCCTCGGATGGTGCCCATCAGTCTCCATTGAAGTTGGTGGAGGTTCCTTCCAAAGGATCTTGGATTCTTTCTGCTACTGAAGCTGTAGTACCTGCAAACTCTTCTGGCTCACTGGCCGCTGCAGTTGCCTCTAGTTCGGGGTCACTGTTCCCCACTTAAGGAATGGGCAGCAAGTGATTGTGGTTCCAGACCTTTACCCTGCCATCTGCGTCTTGGATTCTGTAGACAGGGAGGCCTGGCATCTGGGACTCTACTTAGAAGGGCCCTTCTCTCCAGCAGTCGGCAAGCTTGTGTTTACCGGGGATACCTAGGTTTTGTAGGAGAATGGCGTCTCCAGGCCAAAGTTCCCGATAGCAGACCTTGTGGTCATACATTCGCTTGTTGCACGTGTTCAGTTGAGCCATGGCTTTTTCTGCCAGCATGTACGTGCTATGAAGGCTATCTTGGAGTTGTTTCACATACTTGTAATGCATCATATTGAGTACCCCATGGGTAGATAGCCGCATATGGATGTCCACAGGTAGTCGTGCCTCTCGCCCGAACATCATAAAGTATGGTGTGAACCCCGTGGATTCATGTCTGGTACAGTTGTACGCGTGCACTAGCGACTCCACATGTTTGCTCCACTAGGTCTTCTGGGAGCCCTTTAGGGTGTCAAGTAGGGTTCGGTTGAACCTTTCCGGCAGAGAATCTCGCTCTGGATGGTATGGGGTGGTTCGAGACTTCTTGATGTTGAGCAAGTTGAGAAGCTCCTTGATCAACTTGCTCTCGAAGTCTCTCCCTTGATCTGAGTGCATCTGATTCGGCAACCCACAGTGAATGAAATACTTCTCCCACAGTACTTTGGCGACAGTGAGAGCTTTCTGATTTTTCGTCGGGAACGCTTGGGCGTGCCGGGTGTAGTGATCGGTCACTACCAGAATGTTCCCGATACCCTTTGAGTCTGCTTCAATATAAAGAAAGTCCATGCAGACTAGGTCCATGGGACCAGAGCTCTTTAGATGGCCTATTGGGGCTTCGCGTGTGGGCAGTGTCTTCTGCTGGATACACCACAGGCACTTCTGGCAATGGTTCTCTACTGACTTCCACATTTTGGGCCAGAAGAATCGGTCCCTCACTAGTCTGAAGGTCTTATCTACCCCCAGGTGTCCGTGGTCGTCATGCAGGTACTGTAGGACAGGGCACTGCAGGCTTCTGGGCAGAACAAACTGTCTCTTGTCGGCGTGGTTATGGTAGGGGACGATTCTGTAGAGGCAACCACGTTCAATGCGGAACTTGTCCCATTCCCTCATTATAACGGTGACTGTGTCATGGGAGCATACTTCACCAATGAGGGTTTGTTTTGTTGAATGGCCTGGCATATCGCTCTAGCCACTAGGTCACACACCTGGTGTTCTATTAATTCCTTCCATCTCATGATGGTGTTTTGGGTGATGGCCATGCCTTCTGCATGGCAGTACGCAGTGGGGAGTGCCTTGGACTGACATCCCAGCAAATCAGCTACTCTCAGTTCAGAGAACGCAACCTTGTCCTCCAATATGGCGGCAGTCAAGCACATTACCCGAATCCCAGGTCCAGGGATTTCTTCCCAAGGGCCGTCGTCCAGCATGGTTCTCAGTTCAGGTCTTCGGGACAGAGCAGCGGCTCCGATGTTTAAGGAATTTTTTATTGTTATGTGTGTTTTGATACTAGTGTACATGTGCAGGGGGTCTCCTGAGCTGAACCGCATTGGTTTCAGCCTCGGGGACCCCCTACTTCATGAGATACAGGCCCGTTATGGGGTGCCGGTATCCCCCTGCATGATTTAAATCCCCCGGTCACGTGACATGGGAGATTTAAAAGCACAGGGGATATCGTCACCCCATAACGGGGCCTGTATCTCATGAAGTAGGGGTCCCCGAGGCTGAAACCAATGCGGTTCAGCTCAGGAGACCCCCTGCATATGTACACTAGTATTAAAATTAATATTTTTACTGTTCGATCACCTGTAAGAGCCGTGCATTGAGACGCAGCATCTCCATGCAGCTCTTACAGGCTGCTTTTTTCAGCTAGAAATTCACAGCCTGATAGCTGGGGGGAAAAAAAACAGGTTGCACGATCGGGCATGTTTTTGGTCGCACATACCAAAATGGGCTTCACTTCCTAGTGAATCCTGCGTTTGGCTTCACTTTGTTACATGCGCGTCAACATTTCACACTTGCGCGCAAAAGCTCACTGCTTAGTGAATCGCCCCCATTGCGATTTATTGGACATCCGTCAATAATGCTTCACAGACATTGACATACTTCAAACTTGACTGATAACGTGGCAAATACTAATACGCAGGACTTCATCCCCTTTGCAGCTCTCACTCCTATGCTGGGGAGGTACTGGACTTATCTGGGCTTCATCCCCTTTTAGCTCTCACTCAGACTGGGGAGGTACTTAGCTTGTTACCAGCAGTACGAGTTAAACTGTTAGGCTAAGGCCCCAGTGTGCGCGACTGGGTGTTTGGCGGCGCTCGTTACCTTGCATCAGCGTGACCTGATGGACTCCAGGCAACTCGCGTCAGGGAGGCGTGGTGGGGGTGCGGCCACGCGGCTGGTTCGCCCTCATGGGCTTAATCGCCACCGTGACGTGACCAATGCTCGACCGCCGCGCCAAAAGACAAAAATGTCTTTTGGCCAAGGCGGTTGCGCATCCCGCTTTGTGTGCTCACGCACACACGCCGACTGGGTACTGCCCCATAAAGGGCTGTACTTTGTGTGCAGTGTGCACGCCATCGCGCACGCAGCCACGTCGACGAAGCCGTAGCCTCTTGCATAGAGTTAGTGATGCCCCATGATAAATGGACCTCTCTGGAATACACTTCAGGCTGCGGAATTAGGAACCCGCTGCTGTGTACCACATACTAATCCTTCCATACCTACAGTGTCTGATCAGGATTGCACTAGGGACCGTCCGGTTAGGCCGACATAAATACACTCCGGAGTTACTAACACTGAGAATGCCTTACTAAAAGCATGGTTCCTACCGTAAGAACAATCTCGGACCCATACAACTGGCGCTTACACTACCGGCCCATTCCTTAATTGAAAAAACAAAAGGTGACAGGACATATTTTAATACCTTAATCTATACACAAACCTATTTCCAGGACCTCCATCTGAACTCTGAAGAACCTGTTTCTAGAACGCTGGGTGGAGGTACTGTATATACACCCTTCTATCTTCCTATAGTGACATCACAGGTCACAAGACATACAAGGGAGTGGCAATCCTTTCTGCATAGTCATCCTACATCACAAGATGGGGAGAACAATAACCTGAATGAGCCCACACAGTTAACCCATTAATGCCGTTAACCCCTTAACTGAAATAGTTGTGCTAAAGGGGGGCTACACATAAAGAGAACGAAAAATGACACTTGAACAATTCAAGCATTTTACCAGTCCCTGAAACAGAGTGCAGTCCTTTTTCAAAGCTCATTGTAACCCTCTTTTGCTAAAATAAATTGAGCCCGATATGTACATGAATTTAAATGCTTGGTGATAAACGTACTGTTGCATAGACACAGAGAATGTATTCTTTTGTTGGAAAGCTTTGCATTCTGGGAATATTTTATTGACGTCGTATGCAACAAAAATATCATGCTAAGAAGTATGATTGATTTTTAAAAAGGGGAATCATTTGGGGCAATTAACTATAAATTACTTTAATTAGCGGGAAATAATAATAGGTTGCGCATTAGCAGCTTCAAATGTGAAGTTAAGAGTTAAGGCATTGTTGGAAAAATAATGTCACCTGAGCAGAGCAGGTCTCAATTCAAAACCTCCAAAGGTGCCTTGTTCAGAAAATGCTGCAGAGCTTGGAGATTGTAATGATTATATTCAAAGACGTGTGCATGTTTAATACGATTCATTAAAGGAGCAATTCCCCACTGGGTAACCCTTTTGTTTTTGTATAGGAAGCAGGAGCTCCCTGGAGCTGAACCACTTTAAAGCAGCAATGCAGATTTCCTTCATTTATTTCTTTTTTTGTTTTCATTATTATTATTATTACTACAGGTTTGAAGCAGGGGATCTCGGCGCTGAACTGTGTTCATTTCAGATCCGGGGGCCGCCTGCTTCCAGAGATACTTACCTTCGTAGGGAGTGCCGGTATCTCTTTTCACTTTAAATGTCACAGTCACGCAGGCCAATAGGAAGCCGCAACAGATGACATCACAGCTTCTTATTGCCCAGCGGGACATTACAACGGCGCCATTTTGGTGGGCACACAGTTTCTCCGCCAGGAAGGTACGTATCTCAGAAAGCAGGGTGTCCCCAAAGCTGAAATTAACACAGTTTGGCTATGGAGACTTCCTGTATCAAACCTGTAATTATTTTATTTTTTTAAAAGTGAAACCCGTATTGCTGCTTTAAAGCACGAACTAGGTCCAAAACATATTCATTGTTTTTATTTGATCATTTTCATTACATAACGGTCTATTTACTAAAGTCTCCCAGAAGCAAAAGTAGGGTAAAACAAGTGCACAAAAACAGCCATATTCATAAAAGAAAAGGAATCCCATTGAAAGCGATGGGGGGGTTTTCCTTTGATAAATGTGGGGCAATTATTTTGCACCGACTTTGCCCCGGTTTTGCAGCCAGGAGACTTTGGTAAATAACCCTCACTGTAATGTAAACATTCACTAGTAATGATCTATTTTCAATGACAATTGATGTAACATGATTTTTATTGCACCCTTTACAGTCCTCCTTATATATTAGAGTTGCAGTACATTTATATCTTTCAATTTTGCAACACTTTCCCAAGATTTATTATAGTTATTTTATCAGTTAACATGAGCTGAATAGCTTTGAAAATGAAGCACCAAAACAAAGGAACATGGAGTATATAGCATCCATTATTTTGTTGCTAGCCCTTCTGGCAGAGAAAGGGTTAATAATATTTCTTTTTTTTAATGTATTTTTTTATTGAGTGCATTGTAAAATGTAGCTTTAAGGGTTGGTGCATCCAGTGACAAGATGTGGGATGTCCCAGTGACATTAAAGCTGCAGTTCAAGCTGCCGTTTTAAAAAATATATATATATTTTTCCCTTCAATATGTGCATCAATACAATCTGCACACTGACAAGCGATTAGTTAAGCTGCAGATCGATCTGTTCTCCTGTAATCGATCGCTTGCTCCAGGTTATTTAATTCAGTTCTAGCACAGCATTTTGGACAATGTACAGTAGTCCTGGACTATGATTGACTGGGTGTCACGAGAGACCAGGAAATGTACACCTTTATACCGAGATCATTCATTGAGCAAAACCAAGAAGTAAACAAATGGTCATTTATTCCATTGAAACAGACGTACACACAGTGGATTACAATTATACAGAGGAAAACACACTTACTGGGGGTCTGTGCTACAAAACTAACCTTTCCTAGTTGAAATAGCACAGAAAACAAAGCCTTTACAAGTCCTTTAGATGACCGGGACTAAGCCCGAAAAGTCCTGAAACTAAACTCGGCATCCAGTTTCGTCAGCCACCGCTCTTTCCATTCTGCAGGTGCTGAAATCCCTTGAGCGGGAGCGAGTACCAAATGTCCTGGCACTCTTTTTGGCTTGTAGTTCCAGCTGCGACCGCTTCGTTCTCTTTTCAGAACTTGGCCCCGAAATTTCTGAAGCCGGCTCAGGTCTATTTCTCACAGAGCATCTTTTGGTCAGTTCAAATCTGCCGCTGCTTTCTTGGTACTTAGAATCTCCTGAGCTGATTGTCTGCTATGTTTCTTATAGGATTTCAGTCCCATTCACAGAATACCTCAACCAATCAGCGTGGGAATTTTGCCACCAGCCTATCAGCGTTTTGCCGGTACCCTGAAGTGGGGTGGGCACGTTTTTCAATTCTGCAAAGGGGCATGCGCCAACCTGGCACCTCTGCCTCTTAGCATATTGAACCCCCTGCCGAGCTAGGCTCCTCAGAGTCTGGGGTCGGGAAAATGGTCGCCTGATAGCCCTTATTCATGCCAGGACATGGGTTCTCAAGGATAACTCTGGTACTTCGCCCGTCCTAACACCATGGCATGTCTGTGGCTTTCAAGTCTGGGGCCCAAGCAGACTGAGTGGCACCAACTTGGTAGCCAGCTGGTCTCTCGGAACCACAGACTTAGAAATCCCCAGCTCATATACAGTGCACCAAGCATTATACATTTTAAACATACCGTTTAATAAAATATACTTGGATACTGTGTCTTGCTAAAAATGTCTAAGTCCTTCTTTGGTGCAAGGGATAGTATAAAAATGTATACTTGCTATTCTCACTAGCCATATCCCTGCCACACTACAAAAACCTGACTTTACATTTTTACACAAAATAAACCTTGCAGCCTTATCCTATAGCTGGAGCACCCCCTGAACCCCTATACCAGATTCAGGGGGACTTGGGCATGAACAGGGCACCCGCTCTAGACTAGGGACCCCTGTACCGTTTTGGGGATACCTTGATCCCTTATGCCCCTTATGCCCCTTTTACCTTTCTGGTCTGTGCTGAAGTAGGGACGCCTGGCGGCGAGCTACAAGAACGTTTTCAGGGTAGGATTTTGACCGGAGCCTTGTGCTTAAATGCATCTGAGAATCTTACCTGATTCCCGGATACACTTTTGGGGTATCCAGTAACTCTGGAACCCCGCTACATAGACAGAATCTGTAAAGAGTTTATCCGCAAAACCCACCCTGAAACTCATAGCCTCGCAATCTCTGCTTGCTGGCACTCCTGAAAAGGCAAAAACATAAAAATTATTTATTGTCGCATATTTTACATACAGACACCGCAGTACATATACAACAGTTAGGTCCAAGATCTGACACTCTAGGACCCCAAACATGGATCAGGGGCAACCAAGTGGGCTTGACCTTTATTAGTGAGCCTGGTTACCCCTTCACTGTCACACTGGCCAGTTACTAGATTCAATTGGTGCACTGCTAGAGAAAGGGCGGGGCTCAAGAGCCAGAGCCTATCAGAAGGGGCTGTCACTTTAGAAATGCTTCCTACATTATAATATTTATAATGTTTATAATATTTATTATCTCTAACTGTGCATGCAATGTCTTGTATATAATGTATACCCTGTTCACTTATGTAACTATGTATTGTAACCATGTATTATTTGTCTTAACTCTATGCCCTGGACATACTTGAAAACGAGAGGTAACTCTCCAAATAAGAAACATTAAACAATGTCTTTAAAACATTTTTTTTTTTAAATACTGTACTACAAGTATTTTCTCATAGTATAGAACTGATTTAATAAAAAAACCCACATATGTAGGATATTGCTTTAACTCCTGCTTTTAAAGGGGGACAGGTGGTCCTCGGTTATCCGACGTAATGCGTTACTCAAAATGGTGTCGGATAGCGAAGCGTCGTAAAGCGAATCACATTTTCCCATAGGAACACTGTTTAAATCAAATGTTCCGTTCCTGAAAGCATTTTTAATGCTAAAATACACACAATATTTTACTCAAGCAATAAGATATGCAGCACACACATAGAGTATGATGTAAACATTATATTTATTGATTCCAGAACGGTTAAATAAAACTATATTCTGTACAGTAATGTACATTATGAGCAAAAAAACCCATCAATTATTGGAGGAAGATAATTGGGGGGGATTTTCAACGGATAACGGACTTCTTGGAGGGGATGTAGGTGGACTTGAAGGTTTGGGCCTCTTGAAGAAGCTCTTCAATGAAGTCTGGACAGATCCTTTCCTTTTCTGCCTGTAGATCTCACTATAGCAGCTGATTTGGTTGGACACCTCGCGACTGACTGAAGAGCTGCGTTCAATGTTGGAATAATTTGCCTCATATATGGCCAGTGCGGTATCAATGTGCTTGAATGCCTCAGCCAACATTTTTGTTGATAAAGATTTACATGGCTGTGCCATTTCAGCAGATTGGTGGGCCTCCACTTCAGCAATTTTTTGCTCTTCTAATTACATCAGGTCTTCATTGCTCAACTCGTTAGAATGTGAGGCGAGCAACTCATCAATAGCCTCAGTTTCCACCTCCAAGTTGAGATCTCTGGCCATTTGCACAACAGTTTCAGTAACCTCTGCAACAGTCTCTGTAATGCCTTGGACATCTGACACAAAATCAGGCACAAATTACGCCAAACTCCATTTAAATTTGATTGTTTGACTTCATGCCATGCCTCTCCGATGTTTCTTACTGCATGGAGAATGTTGTGACCCTTCCAAAATTCTTTCAAGGTTGGACCTCCTTCCACATCAGTTGCTCTTATGGCCTGTGCAAATGTTCGCCTAAGATAGTAGGCCTTGAAGGAAGCGATAACCCCCTGGTCCATCGGCGGTATCAATGAGGTGGTATTGGGTGGCATGAACACCAACCACCATGATGTTTGGATGGTGGTCATCCAGGTACACGGGATGGCCAGGAACATTGTCCAGGAGCAGCAATGCTTTAAAATCAAGGTTCTGCCTTATGCAATAAAACAGATGGGATAAAATGATGCTGGAACCAGTCCTCAAAAAGGCTCCCTGTTACCCATGCCTTACGGTTGGACTTCCAAATCACTGGAAGTGTGATCTTTGCATAACCCTTGAATGCCCTATGGTTTTCTGCATGGTAAACAAGCAAAGGTTTTAGCTTGAAATCACCTGCAGCATTTGATCCAAGCAGAAGAGTCAGCCTGTCCTTTGCAACTTTAAAACCAGGCATAGATTTTTCCTCTTTTGCAATGTAGCTTCCGCTGGGCATTTTCTTCCAGGAGAGCCCAGTCTCGTCAACATTGAAAACTTGACGTGCGCAATAGCCACCGTCCTCTATAATTTGGGCCAATGTAACAGGGAAGGTTTTAGCTACCTCCTCATCAGCACTAGCAGCTTCACCGGTCACTTTAATGTTATGCATGTTTGCCCTCTCTTTAAACCGCATAAACCAGCCACTACTTGCAGTGAACGTTTCCTCAGTGGACCCTTCTCCATGCTGGTGCTTAATGTCCTCAAAGACTCATAGCTTCCGCCTGAATTAATACTAAACTAATAGGCACATGACGCTGGGATTGATCTTCCAGCCATATGATGAGGAGTTTTTCTACCTCAGCAATATGCCCAACACGTTGCCTTATTGTCGTACCTTGCATAGGAGCTGAGGCCTTAATCTGTTCCAAGATTCTTGGATTATCTTTTATTATTGTCACAATACACAATACACACAACCCACAGTTTTCAACTCTTCCCAGGATTATTAACCGGAGCCTGATCCCAAAGCTACTTAGTCATTCGGTGTGCTTATTTTCCAAAAGCATTCTAACCTGTTGCTTTAATACAGTTTCTGAAACATATATTACCTTTTCCTATTCTCCTAGAATAAATCTAGTTATATAAAATGAATATTTACAAGCTGTTCCATATAGATTGGCCTTTGTATTGAAATGTATTCATCTGTTCTTTATACAACATTTTACTTTGGTTCTATACAATTTTAGCTTTCTGGGCATCCATTTTTAATATCTTATTATCAGAGTGGCAGAGGGACATGATTATAGCCTTATAATAAAGGTGGCAGAGAATAATATGCTAACAAATAAATGCAATATTGAGAGAAATGGTTAATTGAATTCAGATTTCACATTGTGTTAGTATAGACATGTTGCTCCTTCCTTTTCTGGCTCACTTGCAATAATACTTTGGGGCATGATGTGAAAGCTACATAAAGAAAATGTGTATGTAATCTCTTAGGGGTAGACAAGAGAAAGTATCTTTGATCTGGTACAGGCTACTAACATCATAAATCAGAGTCTGGAAGCTGGGGATTGGACTGCAGTAGATGTGAAGTTAATGGAACTGTGCAACACAACAGAATATTTCTACTGTTATTGTTGTTTCTTGATATAGCACCAATGGAGGACAATGCAATTTGGCATTCTAGACAGATAGTATTGTGCATATCCACATATGTTTGTATAAAGCTACACAATACATACATTTGAAATGGGCAACTTACAAAAATGTAATGTAATAAAAATGTACGAATTGTTCATTCTCCAACTGAAGGAACAATGATTTAACCAGCCTTTATACACCATTTTCCTGAGACTCTTAACTAGACGTGCCAGTGAAAATATAATGCACCTTTTTTTTTCATACTGATCGCCACAACTCCTCTATTATGCTCTGCAGCTATAAAAGATATATATATATATATATATATATATATATATATATATATATATATATATATATATATATATATTTTCCTCAGTGTTTCTGTTAATTAAAATTCATTAGCTTTTAATGGTGTGGTCATAAAGAGGCCTGACCTGTAACATTTACATTTTTAGCCCCTCAGCCATGTGGTGAGATGATACAAGACACAGAATAATAACGACAAATATACATTTTCGCATAATCAAAAGACTTACATGAACCGTGGGGTCCCGAATAGCTGATCCAGGGTCCCCGACCTCCTGTCATCTTCTGATGATGACACAACTTTATATTGGGCGCCGGAGTAAGCCCTAACTTTGCTCAGTGAACAAAACTGCTTATCGAGCGGGAACCAGAGGGGGTCATCAGAGGTCGGAGGACTACGGATCAGCTCCGGGGGACTCCCAAGTTTAGGTAAGTGAAAAAAGTAAAACAAAAACATTGAGCGGCGTGACCTGCTTTAAAGCATCTTCCCCCCTTATCAAGGTTATACTTTTCCTTTCAAGGTATTTTAATCTTTTTTTTTTACTTAGCTGACCTGCTTGTACACCCAGATTCAGGGAGTAGTATATTCAAAAACAACGGTTTATTGTCTTCACTGTACAGCACAGTAACAAGGCAGGTTTCTGCCCGATGCAGTTTCTCTCAGCTACCACTGAAGGATGGTCCCTGGACCTTCACAACAGGCCATGGACACCCGCAGCTGTCCCAGCTCTACCCTGCCCCTCTAGCAGAGGCAGAGGTATGGTACACACTCATTCTCCCCCAAAGGGAAGAGGACCAGAGAAGGCCCAATAGTCAGGCTCTTGGCTGTGTGACCTGCCCCTCTCAAGTGGGTAGAGGCACCACTGAATTTGGGACGGCACTGCCCTTAAGTACAGCCAGAAGGAAGGCACCAGGTCTGTCTCAAGGTTGGTCATGCCCAGGCCTGATGTCACCGCCTCCCGCTGTCACTCAAAGTGTAGCACCAAGGAGGGGAAAACCCCATATCAACTACTGGCAGTCTGACTGTACCATGGCTTTCTGCCAGGAGGGAAGCAGACTAGTAGTCACAGATGGCATGGCTACACTTTAAGTACAAATGCTTGTTGCAGACATACTGAGGGACATGTTCCCACTATCTTAGAATGGCAATGATAAATACATGGTCACAACGAGGAAATGATACGCCCTACAATTCTAGAATTGCTCATCTCCAATGGGAAGTTACTGTTTTCAAATTATCTATTTCAGCCAGAAATATTATGGAAAAATACTAAGAAATAGAAAAACTAAGACGGATAATAGATTTGATTGATTTGGCTAAAAAACGTAATATCCCGTCAATGGTATTGAGTCTGGATGCAGAGAAGGCCTTCGATAGAATAGACTGGCCCTACCTGAAGGAGGCATTGAGAGCATTTGGCTTTGAAGGACGGATTCTCGAAGCCATCATGGCATTATACAATGGCCCTACAGCTAGGGTGCGACACCAGGGCTTCCCCTCAGAGCAATTCAATATCTGTAGTGGGACAAGACAGGGGTGCCCCCTGTCCCCGCTGTTATTCGCCCTGTGCATCGAACCTCTAGCAGCGCATATTCGCCTAAGCCCCGATATCGCAGGGATAGAGGTAAAGGACTAAGCTCATAAAGTGGCACTGTATGCGGATGAAGTGATCCTGACACTGTCTAAACCCCTCACTCCCCTGCCCAATGTCTTTGAGATTCTGGGAAAATTCAATCAAATCTCCGGGTTCAAAATCAATCAGACTAAATCAGAAGCCCTCAACATAAATCTACCATGCCTGGTAGAACAATTAATAGAAATAAACTTCAATTTCAAATGGCAAGCCTCCTCTATCAAATATCTTGGGGTGTACATCACCAAAGATTATAATTCACTCTATAAAGCAAATTACCCGAAACTGTTTAGGACTCTAAGGGAGGATCTCAGAGTATGGGCCGGATATGGTATTTCATGGTTCAGGAGAATTCATAGTATTAAAATGAACCTCCTCCCAAGGGTGCTCTATCTGTTCCAGACCCTACCAGTGCCATTAGTTCACGCTGATGTCCTCTCTTTACAGTCCCGAATATTGAATTTTATCTGGAATAACAAAAGCCCGCGAATTGCGAAAGGCATTTTAAAAAGGCCAGCTATGAGAGGGGGATTAGCGGTACCTTGCTTGTTGGCATATTACAAGGCAGCCCAATTGAGCCAAATTGTTCAGTGGCACTCAGACCCGTCACTGCGGAGATGGGTGGCACTGGAGAGAGACTGTTGTGCTCCAGTTGAACTGCACGATATGATCTGGTTACCCAAACGATGTGGAAACACAATAAAGATGCTGCTACGGGCCAGGGCGAACTCTTTGGCGGTATGGGGGAAAGCCAAATTTAGATATAGATGTAGCCAGGTCCCCCTCTGCCCTTCACCCTCCCTCACCTGGCTGGCAATCATGGGTGCCGCCGAGCCCAATGGCGGACCCGTCGGCGATTGCCAGGGTGAGGGGCAGACGGGAACCGGAGTGGAGGTTGCCGGGAACGCGAGCGGCTGGTTGTCAGGGCCGCGGGCACGTCGCTAGGGCTCCGGCGGGTCCCGGTGCAGGGCGCCGCCATAGTGAATTGCGCGTGCATGCGCAGTGGGGATTTCGGCGCGGGGACCGGCAGGGAAGCACGCGCATACGCAGTGATAAGGTGCGAACGCTAGCCTACCAGGGAAGGCTCTTTGAAGGGACTACAAGTCCCATGAGCCTCAGCAGCACCCCATGTGACGCCAGGGAGCCAATAGGGCTACAGCATCTCCCTGCAGAGGAGATTAGATACATTTCGCGGGCTTGGAGCAAGTTAGTGAGTCAGCGCCAGGAGCAGCCAGGGGAAGGAGGTAGGGTGCAGGAGTCAGTGACTCCCTGCACTAGGCCAGCAGCCCCCAAGGCCTGAGATAGCCCTGAGCCACCCAGTAGAGTGAGTTGTGTCAGGGACAGGCCCCAGGTTAGGGACCCTGCCCCTTACTATTCAGAACCAGTTAGGGACCCAGCGGACGCGGCACGTTCGTCTAGGGGTTTGGGCTCAGACCTTCGCGGTTGCTGCAGCAGTCATCTGGGTGGGATCGCCCCGGACGGTAGTTCCTGTAGTCATCCGGGTGGGATCGCCCTGGATGGCAGTACCTGTGTTCAGCCGACATCAGGATACTTTGTGAAGTTCCGTGGCAGGCCCGGGCACTGGAGTGACGAGTCATATCACATTCACATGGGACATAGTGGCTGCGCACTCACACATATCTATCTCACTTGAGGGTGGGGTGATACTGTGTGGGGGTACTGGACACTGGGTGGGATCATCTGGTGGAAGTGCAGGTAGAGGTAGCATCCTGCGAGATGCATTAGTTAGTGTCTCCTCTAGGGAGGGACATCTGTTGATTTGTTGATTGTGATGCATGAGTACGGTCACACTAGTAAAGGCATTAGTTGTTATCCATACTGTGTGTTGAGTGATATATATTGTCCTGCGAGGAACCACTCCCCCTCTGGTGGGAGCCATCGCAGGTGGAGGCGCTGCACGGAGTACAGGGTTACTCATATTATACTTTCCCCAGGTTCCCCGTGGCGGAAGCTCAGCCCTCCTGTGAGCCTAACAGGTAAAGCCCCACACCAGGTAACATTAGGTTCCCCTTATACACCATATATGCGATTGGGTGGGGGAATACCCGTTACATAAGCTTACTACCAAACAATCCCTGATGACCCCATTACTCAAGAATCCGGATTTCGCTCCGGGGATGCTTAGTAATAACTTTTTAATCTGGACTAAGGGCCTCATGCAGAGAGCAGCGCTATTTAGAATTGGAGAGGGGAATAAAATTTAGCTTTATTGGAGAATTTTTTTCTCCATATGCAGAAAGGGCATAAAACTGCATTTACAATCCTTTCTGCATATGGAGAGTTTCAACCAGCGCTATGAGCGCTGTTGAAACAAGTGGGAAAGAAATCGGTTTGGTTTTTTTTCCTCCACCGGCCGCGGAGCGCCAGCTTCATGGTGGAGAGGAAAAATGTTGAAAATCGCGCCATTTTTTTGGCACGAACAGCCACTAGATGGCGTTCGCGGCTCTCTGCATACGGCCGTTTTAAACACTGGAGAGATTAGGATCTCTCCAGCCGCGCGGCGAGTTTCAAGAAAAAAAAAAAAAATGGCGCTTTTTTTAAAACTTGCCATTATCTGCCTTTCTCAAGGCAGAATTCGCCAAAACATGCCGCTTTCCCTGTTAGCGCTGCTCTCTGCATGAGGCCCTAAGTCGGGTTATAAAAGACTAAAAGATCTGAAGGGGAGAAAATTTATTAAAACATTTGCGCAAATCAAATCAGAAATAGGAATACCAAACACGGAATTATTTAGATACCTCCAGATCAGAGCTTTTTATAATAAATTTCCAATCCGACCACCAAGAACGAATTTCGTGCAGATGTGTTCCAGAGGAACGGACACACAGGGACTGACCTCAAGGATGTATATGGAAGTAATCTGTCCTGGGAAAACTGACGAACGCCGACTCAACTACATGACGAGATGGGAGACCGACTTAGGGGAGACACTAGAAGACGAAGACTGGGATCATATCCTACAGGCTGCAGCCAAAAGCTCAGTCTGTGCCACGTTAAAGGAGAACGCATATAAGGTCCTCATGCATTGGTATCATACCCCATTAAAACTATCTAAATTTGTTAAGGGATATTCGCCGCTCTGCCCAAAGCAGTGCGGGGAAGCAGCGGACTTAAAACATATGCTGTGGTCCTGCCCGAGGGTGGTCCCGATTTGGGAAAACATTAGGGAATGGTTACAGAGGATTCAAAACTTGGAGATCCCCCTGGGTCCGTGGCTGTTCCTCCTGGGCAGGCGGACTTAGGGATTGCCAAAAGCGGCACAAAAGCTGGTTGCACATTTCGCAACCGCCACCCGATGCGAGATCGCAGCAGTATGGAAACAAAATGAAATTCCAATTATCCCCAGAATTCAGAATAGAATTTGGCATGTTTGCCAGATGGAACAGTTGACCAGTTGGGTCAACGACTCTGGCTCAAATTTCCTCAAAGTATGGGCACCATGGATTGCCCAGCTAGACATCCCAGGGGTAGATACCGGCACAATCCTGCATTAATAGCGTTGAATGCGTTCTCCGATGACGGGGTAAGACTCACGCACTATCGTTTAGGAGACAGGTAGGATACACCCCGGGTTAGGATGTCAGGGCAGCTAAGCCGCTAACTCTAAGAAGAATCCAGTCGAATCGAAGCTGTCGAGGATGCAACACTCATGTTTCCAGTTCAAGGCCGTCCCACCCTGCCCCCCCCCCGCCTCCCCCTCTTGTGTGTGCCTGTTGTTGTCTTGTCCGAGTCATGTAGGTCAGGTTTGTCAAGTCCTGTGATTAAATGTAGTTGGTCATGGATGAAAAATGTGGTTACTGCGATACCTAACAATGGAATGTGTCACATTGTATGCTCTGTAAAACCCAGTAAAAATTTAAGTTGAAAAAAAAAAAAATACTAAGAAATATGTAACCATCTATTGTTTCCTGATTCATTATGTGCCTTTTTAAAAAGCACTGTATCAAATACAACATACTTTTCAGTTCTGCATTTCTGTAAATTAACAATAATATTAGTAATTGAATAGAATAGGAGGTCGGGATTTCTTTGAAGTAGAAACTTCTGCTTTTTAGTGCCACGATTGAATGGGCTGAGCTTATTCAACAATATGCAGCAATAAAAACAGTGCCAGTGCATATAGTGTTAACCTTGAACGCAGCATAAAAATCTATATCATTACAATTGACCCTCTCGAGCCTAAATTCTTCAAAAATTGCTCACCCCGTAACAAATACAAACACAATACAAACTTAAAACGTTCGGTAAGTTAGTGAAATATCCCTGTTGCTTTTCTATTTTCATGCCCACTGTGCCTAATCTGTATACCAGTAAATGATTGTCTATATCGACTATAGTCAATGATACCAGTCAATGAGAGTCTATCACTGACTGGTCCAGTATATAGACAGAGTGCTATTATTAGGCCTCTAGAAAAACATAATTATTTGCCTACCATTGATTACATATGTAGACACAGCATTCTCTGTTGCCACTGCACATTGGAGTTAATGTGAATGTCAGACTTTCCCTTTATTGATTATTGACTTGAGATACTCTATTCTGTTCTGTTTTCTCTGTGATTGATTTATTTGCTTGCTACCATTGACAGTTTTTTTCTCTCCATACTTTGGGGGTTATTCATTATACTACGATTATGCCAATCGGCATGGTCACGCAGAAACTCCCATTGACTTCGATAACCGTAATTCCTGTGCTTTTTGACGCCCTTCGTTCCCACGCCACTCATGTTTGATGCTTTCATATCATTCTTTCAGACAACGTGAGTGCCGGTACCCTATTTTTTATTCCTTAGAATTGGATTTTGAGCAGTGGAGATAACTTGTTATGGTCTAGATACATTCAACAGCGATATTCCAAAATGTAGGTATTGTCGCCCCAAAAATGCGCTAAAAAAACCTGTATGTTTTACTGCGGCCGCTAAAAATACCGGAACTGGGCACCCGAACAAGTAAAAGGCAAGTGTACCCATTGTGATGCCAGCTATCAGTGTCCGGTACTTGGCGGTCTTGTAGTTATGCCAAAAAGTACCAGACATTTTTAATCCCTACCCCAGGCTGGTGTTAGGCCTATTTTACCGATGTATATAATGGCCCCTATATACAAAGGCAAGGCAGCCTAAACCAACCGGTGTTAACAAATGTACATAAAATTAACACAAAATAATCATTTATTAAGCTATTAACCCCTAAGTAGCCCAAGTGCTCAGCTAGTCATGGGAACACTAAGGTCTCTAAGGGGTTAATAGCTTAATATGTTTAGGTTTTCATTTTTATCATCTATTCCAGGTTGGTAGGTTATCTTTCCTTTGTACAGTATATAGTGGCCTCTCAGATTGCCAAGGAGGGTTGGTAGTGTAATGGCCTATGTTCTGAAGGAGCCTACACCACAATGCATTGCATTGCACCTCTCGCAATAAAATAAAGGGGTAATGTATGCCAGTTATAAAAGAGCTATTTCTCTGACCAGTAATATACAGTAGGTGGAAGCTGTAAGTCAAGTCCTTTTATGTAACCCAAAGGCATCTTATTTAGAAATGACTTCCATCACTGGAGCAATGTTTGGAACCAAATTGTTTTGAAATATGTACCAAGCATAAAGAAATCAAACGGGGAGGCTGTAAAAGTGGGTTTGTTGTCTTAGTTATTGCCTATTTGGCTCGCTGACCAGTTGGGAGACTTTTGTTTTAACAGTACCATAATCAGCTTTATCGCAGGAAAGGGATGCTTGATCTCAACACTTTGACCAATTTCTTCTGCAGCTGTAAACTGCAACCTCGAATGAAGCACTTGTGAATAATGTTAAGGAAAGCAAATAACCATCAGAACGCAGCTACTGTAGTGTTCAAGTGTAATGTTATTATCATTGTCACAAAAGATCCAATTAATCGGCTCGCCCTACATGTTTGAACTGGTCAGGGCACATAAGGGAGTAATGTGTCCAGCCATAATCACCTCCACCAAGGCAGGAAATGTTCCCTCAGAGTCTCCAATCATTAGGCCAGCCGAGGTGAAGACAAGCTCATTGACAAGTGAGAAAGGCAATCATTTATTTTGTATTGACGGCTTGTGACAAATCAAGCCGGAGTAGCGGCTGCACACTGTGGGACTCCACGAAGGAAGGCAGTGACGGGTGGAGATAAAATCCTTTCACAGCTCATTTAGTCCAAATATAGCCACCTGGGTGGTGAATCAGTTGAACATACGAGCCCAGGCATTCCTGCACAAAATTAGATCACTAACAGGCAGCCAATATAGGGGTTCCCACAAGACATTAATCAACCAGATTTGAGCTGTCAAAACTGCCAAGCTTAGGAAAAGGGAATAAAAATAAAAAAACACGGTTACTTCTGGTAACATTGTTTTATAGTTGATTTGGAGTTAATAAGAAGAAAAGAGCATAGCATTGCAGGCCCCTTAAGCACTGAAGGAGTTAAGCACAGCAGAGAATGCCTTCTATATTCTCTGCATGTTTATTAGTAACCACGGTGAGGTTATATCTTCATGGATCAAGGGCATCCCCACCACCTCCCATCCCATCTCCCATCCCATCTCCCACCCCCTCCTAATTCACTCAGCCTGCTGATCTAAGGTCAACATGAAATGAAATAAAAGGTGCTGTGTTTGTCTCTGCTGCCTCGCACAATACAAATCATATTTAAATTCCTTTCGTTTCATTTTTTTTTGTACGGCACAGTGGTGTGTCTGCAGGGCTGGTATCCCGTGATGCTTCCCCAAACAGGCAGCTCAAACATTGATTTTGATGTAAAATAAAATAATACATTTTCCGGCCTATTTGCTTGCTTTCACATTCTTGCTGAAAATGCAGAAAGGGGGATGTGTAAATCCCAAGATTAAGTGGAAATACTTATTTTTTTTCTAGGTACTGTAATATGTAAGGCTCTTAGATAGCACAGTAATAAGAATCCATTTTCAAATGTGCAATAATACTAAATACTTAAGTTACGGAGACAAATAATAAAATGTAATTCTTGATACTGTATTAGAATTCATACAATTTGTTTAGAGGTCAATGCAGTGTAAACTGCAGATGTCAGCAATGAATTGTTATTTATTTATTTATAAAATATTTTACCAGGAAGTAATACATTGAGAGTTACCTCTCGTTTTCAAGTATGTCCTGGGCACAGAGTTAAGACAAATAATACATGTTTACAAATACAGTTACATAAATGAACAGGGTATACATTATATACAAGACTGTGCATGCACAGTTAAAGAAAATATATGTTATGGGCGTATGTAACAGTTACAGACCAGATTAAAATGTGAGACAGCCTTAGATTTGAAAGAACTTAAACTGGTGGTGGATGTGAGAGTCTCTGGTAGGTTTTTCCAGTTTTGGGGTGCACGGTAAGAGAAGGAGGAACGGCCGGATACTTTGTTGAGCCTTGGGACCATGAACAGTCTTTTGGAGTCTTTTGGAGTCAGATCTCAGATGATAGGTGCTGCATGTGGTAGGGTTGAGGAGCTTGTTCAGGTAGCTAGGTAGCTTGCCCATAAAGAATTTAAAGGCAAGACAGGAAAGGTGAACTTTGCGCCTAGACTCTAGTGATGTTATTAATACTATACCACAAACTTCTATATTCCCAAACATCAGGGTTTCACATCTCCAGTCCTCAAGGGCTATCAGCAGCTCAAGTTGTCAGGATATCCCTGCTTCAGCACAGGTGGCTCAATCACTGGCTCAGTCTTTGACTGAGCCACCTGTGCTGAAGCTGGGACATCCTCAAAACCTGACCTATTGGGGGTGGTCTTGAGGACTGGAGTTGACAACCCCTGCCATATGTGTAAGCTATTGTTGCCATCCTCTTTAATCTCGATGTGCAACAATACAGTGAAATATCACGTACTATCGAAGCCTCACAGGAGAAAATTTATTTCATTGACAAACATTTTCTTCATTTTTTTTCTCTGTTCCTACTTCTTAGTGATCACAAACGTTCTTCAATTTGCTACACATATCGGATCAGTTACTATTGCCATAAACCAATCTAGGCCACACATTCTCTTGAACTGTTCATCCTGAAACCATGTAAGAATCTAGACCGCTCAGCATCAACAGTCCAAATAACATGCAGCGGAAAGTTTGAAAAGATATCATAGGAGGAGTAATCTGCCACCAGTGCTCAAGGGCGAAAGAGCGTAGGATGATCCTTAATAATAATAACACACATGTAAGGCACTTGAATGAACAAACTTGCAGTTCTTAGCGGACGAATGAAGCAGGTTAGGGAGAGGGGTGATAAGGGGTGACATAAAGAATCACCGACTGTCCTCAATAAGAACAGCCTGGCTGATTCTAGGACACCCTCAGCCCACTCTGCCAATAAAGTACCTGCTGTCACGCTGCATCCAGTGTGTCCACGCTGAAGAGGAGATAAGACCACCAGAAAAAGTGCCTGCAACTGTGTGTGAAATCCACGTGCCACCAGCTAGGGTATCCGGAACAGCAAACAGAAGGAGCGGTGCACTGAGGTGAGTAGGTAAGACCAAAACGCAGCTCTAACAAAAACGACTATTTATTGAAAAAATGGACGACCATCACGATACTAGAAACCTCTGACAAAGTCCCTTGTGGGATGAAACGCGTCAGAGGTTTCTAGTATCGTGATGTATA
Source organism: Ascaphus truei (assembly GCF_040206685.1). Taxonomy (NCBI): domain Eukaryota; kingdom Metazoa; phylum Chordata; class Amphibia; order Anura; family Ascaphidae; genus Ascaphus; species Ascaphus truei. The sequence goes on along the minus strand of NC_134483.1, from coordinate 109,079,942 downwards.
GTCGTTTTTGTTAGAGCTGCGTTTTGGTCTTACCTACTCACCTCAGTGCACCGCTCCTTCTGTTTGCTGAAAAGATATCATAACCTTCAAAAATTCTGTTTTCTGTGGGATGGAAAATGTTAATTACCACACCTTCAAAGGACCGCGGCATTTTTCCCATTGTAAGTATCCACTGGCAGTAAAAGTAGCATTGTATGTTCAAGAGAAGAAAATGTATACTCCCTGCAAATTAGAATGTTGCGCTATATAATGATATCATGACATGGTGACCCCTTTACTTGAGTCATATCTAGAGATGAGCAAAGCCTTCACTCATGTTCACGAATTTCGACTTTCGCCAAAAAGTTATGAATGTTGCTAGTGCTCACTAATGTCGTAGAAAGTGAATGTCCTATTTCAGACTATATGATTTTGACAAATTTGGTGATTTTCACAGTAACCTTTAAAGGTTTCCCTATGCTCTTGGTGAAAACTACAAACACCATAAAACTTATAACTAATCATTTTTTTTTATTTATTTTTTTTAGCTTACATTTTATTCAGTTTTTAAGTAAATGGGTTAGGGGTTCAGAAAGAATAGACGGGGAGAGGTAAGGAGAATAAATCATAACACAGAACACATACAGTAAATACAACATTTCGCAGATCCAAAATATATACTGTTTAAAACATGTAAAATCCCACTACGTTTTCAGGCCCAGCCGAATGACCCACAATAAGCAGGTGTAGAGTCTCCAGGGTCTTTCTCTAAGGACCAACAAAGGATCTGGACAATCCTCGTGACCTCCTGGCTGCAGGACTTCTGAATCTTTATAGGTGGTCATTTATCACACCGTTATTTATTTAAGTATTATCATTTGTGTTTGTATTAATTTCATATCACTTGTACTGCATTTCACGCACAGGTATATCATATTATTAGGGGTACAGTATATCGCTGAGGTTATGCTTTTTTTCCCATTGTGTCTTATAGAAATTGCAAAACAATGTTCCGTGGGGATAACAAGAAGGAGGGTTATAGGGTGAGGTGTCCAGAATATCTGCTAAGAAAGGTCTGCCATGTTAATCTAGGTGGCTACAGTATAGGTCTGTTTCGGCTGCACAAGTTTGAAAAAGATTAAGATTCTTGCTCCTCCAAATATCGACTAAGTAGCACGGTTTAATTTTCCTTTGAGGTTTTTAAATATTTAGGACGTTTTGCAATTTGGCTGTGGGTTTATGGGTTCAGACCTGTCTAGGTCAGGATTAAAGACCATATAAAAATTGCCCCGCTACTAGTAATGTTTTTTGGATGTACACAAAGCAAACTCAAACAATTTTTATATCTTTAATCACATCTGTAGCTCACACTTTGAGATATACCAAAGTTGAAAAGCATGCTGCATACATGTTGTTACTTTTGGGGAGCTCTTCTATAAAATGAATATCTGCATAAAGTGAGATTACATATTGAATCTAGTGGGTGTGACATATAAAGTGCATACATGGATGCTGATATAAATGTAACCCTCCATGCCCGGCTTCCTAGGGAGGTTACATCAGTGAAGTTGTGTGTTTAACATCAGCATAGATTTACCTTGTCTCAGGGTGCTGGATGTGGTCGGCTGGGCAATGGAAAAGCTGGGCGCCAGGAGCTTTTACAGTACAACTTCAATCTTTATTCATGTTCCCGAGCTTGGGAACACTGCATCAACATTTACAATAAGATTGACATGGTTGTACCTTGTTTCATCCATACTGTTACCACTCTATATATAGTTCTTCCATGTGTTCCCTCTGTTAACACTCCTGGGAGGGGTATACAGTTATTAGTGACAGGACTATGTGTATTGGACTAGGCCCCCCTTGTTGCGCTTGCTTAGCTTTGTCCATGCGATCATTTTATTCCTGGCCCCTTCTGAGATCCGGTCCTGCTCCGGGGAGGTTATTATCCTCCTTTCTCCTGCAGGAAATGGACCCTTTCTAAGGGGCTATTAACTCTGTATGTGGAGATCCTCTTGTGGGGCTGATCTCCTGACATCCCAGAGCCCTATCTAGGCAGCTCTCTGTGGCATGTCTGCATTCCCTTTCTGGGACCTGCATATCTCTTCTTTGCCTAAGTGTTAACGCACTCTTCCTAACTAAAACACAATAAAGAGTGGGGCCTAATCTCTCTTTTACTTGGGGGACTTTCCCACAGCCTCTACTCCCCTGGGCTCCTACTCTCCTCTCCTTCTAGAACCTAACCTTCCAGAACATTTCCTCTGACTGTTATACCACTATTATACTGTAATACCACTGTTATACCACTATCATGTAATTCTATCTGTATTCACAGAGTAGAGTCTATCATCCACTGCTTACTAATAACTCCTTAGATTACATTAGTAACCAACACAAGGAGGAGAGGGTTACACAAATATTTATGATACACTCCTCAACCATGTATTTAGCAGCAAGAAGAGAATATATTTGGTCTCTATAGCCACATTATTAGTAGTATTATTGAGATTATGTATTTACTGTAAATTAGTCTTTATAATACCCCAAATGCAGCTGATTTTTAGTTAGAACCTCAGGTTAGGTTGTGTCACGCCTGTATGCCGCAGACCTGGCTAAACCCCAGTACTGAGGTGGGAACGGTATTATACCACACCCACAGCAGTGGGAGCAAGCCCGGAGTGTGGTATGGCGTTGCTGGGCCTGTTGGAAGAGTTGTTAGTTATACTTGCAACGCTTGGGGATGTCCGTAGGAGTAGTCGTGTCCGTGTGCCAATGTCCAGGAGTCCAGAGGTTAGAATCGTCAGAGTATAAGCCAGGTCCTAGGAAGCCAGAGGTAAGCGAAGTAGTATGTGTAGCAGGGTTCAAGGGATACCAGAGAGCAGAGTAGTCCAGGACAAGCAGGGGTCAAAGCCAGGGAAATCCAAGATAACACAGGAGCAGGAAACAACAGGAACACAGAGGGAGCACAGCATAGGTTAGGTACATACAGGGAAACAGGAACTATGCAGAGCGAGGAGGAAGTGGACAGACAGGGGTTATAAAGGAGGGCATACCAATAGGAGAGAGGGGAGGAGTAGAGAGAGAAGTGGGAGACCACAGGGATAGGACAGGGAGAGAAGAGGAGGAGACAGAAGGGGCAGTCAGGGGAATGGCCTGGAGGGCTTGGGAGGCGGAGACATGGGGAACAGGATAAAAAGAGCATGTGCACGCGCCCTCTGTAAGCTGGGGATGCGCGCGCACAGTTTTCAACACAGAGAGGGACCGCACGGAGCAAGGGAAGGACGCAGGAGAAGCACGAAGCCCAGAGAAGGGGCACGCGCGTGTGACCTGCGACCGCTAGACGGCATTCAGAGGCAGGGAGGAGGGAGCAGGTGGATCAGGGAGACCAGCGGAGGAGCGTGTGCGCGTGCCCATCGTGGGCTGAGGAAGCGCACGCACTGGTCGCGTCACCAGGCGCGCGGAACGCCGCACCGTGGGCACCACGGAGGGAGGAGGCAACGGGACGGATGCCACCACGGGGGAAGGTAATGCGGGCACCGCGGGAGAGAGGGAGCGGGGAGGATCATAGGAGGGACTGAGGGACCGCGTGGGTATGCGAGACCTGCGGGGAACGCGCTGTGGCAAGGGGAGAGAGGTGGAAGGCAAAGGAGAGGAGTGGGAAGGAGTAGAAGGGACAACAGGAGATGGGAGAGAGGGACAAGGAGGGGAAGGAATCTCCTGAGTCGTCACAGTATCCCCCCCTTGAGGATCAATCTCCGAGTGATCCAACCACGGCTTTTGGGGAAATTTCTGATGAAATAGAGAAAGTAGCCTTGGGGCGTGGATGTGATGTGCAGGTACCCAGGAACGTTCCTCAGAACCGTAGCCCTTCCTGTGTACCAAAAACTGCAGTCTATTTTTAGACAGACGAGAGTCGATGAGAGACTGTATTTCGTACTCCTGTTGGCCCAGGGTGGACACTGGATTGGGTCTCCGAGAGGGGTCTGGGAAATGGGGACTGGGAATAAATTCTTTAAGGAGGGAAACATGGAACATGGACGGAACCTTCATTGTGGGAGGAAGATCGAGATGATAGGCTACAGGATTCACCTTCTATAGGATTTTGAATGGTCCCAAGAATCTAGGGGACAGTTTGGGTGAAGGAGTTTTGAGCCTAATATTTTTGGAATTCAGCCACACCAAATTTGAAGGAAGGACCCCTTTGACGGTGGCGATCTGCCTTGGTTTTCTGTTTGGCAACTGCAGATTTTAAAGACTTGAGGATTTTTTTCCAGGATTCTTGTAAGTTGGTGATATGAGAGTCGGCTGCAGGAACACCAGAAGGAGAAGGTGAGAGAGGGAGACTACTGGGGTGGAAGCCACAGTTGATAAAGAAAGGAGACTCCTGAGTAGACTCGTTCCTCAAGGAATTTATGGCAAATTCGGCCCATGGTAAAAGATCCACCCTGTTATCTTGTGAGTCTGAAATGAAGCATCTTAGATACTGTTCAAGAGTTTGGTTCATCCATTCAGTTTGACCGTTGGTTTGTGGATGGTATCCAGAGGAAAACAAGAGAGAGATACCCAATCTTTGGGAGAAGGCCCGCCAGAATTTTGAGATGAACCCCCGATCCGAGACAATAGAAATGGGGACGCCATGCAACCTGAAGATCTCTTTGGAGAAGATGTCTGCCAAGGTGGCAGAGTTCGGAAGACCCTTGAGGGAAACAAAGTGTGCCTGCTTTGAAAACCTGTCAACCACGACCAAAATAGTGTTCATCCCTTTGGAAACAGGCAGCTCAACAATAAAGTCCATCGAAATGTGTTTCCAGGGTTGTTCAGGGATGGGAAGTGGTTGAAGAAGTCCAGAAAGTTTATGATGGAGGGTTTTACTCTGGGCACATACAGGACAGGCGGAGGTAAATTCGAGAATGTCTTGATTCATCTTAGGCCACCAAAAAGTCAGTTTAATGAGATCTGCCGTCCTTTTGAAGCCTGGATGACCAACTGCTCTAGAGGAATGACCCCAAAGTAACACTTTATGATGAAAACGTAGAGCAGCGTAGAGATGTCCTTCTGGTACCCTGAACCTGCTGGGAATATGCGCTTGTGCCTTGTTGATCTCATCCAACACATCGAAGTTGTTAGCAGAAATTATGCACTTGGCCGGGAGAATAGGTTCCGAGATTTCTTTAGCTTCAGTCTCAGTGGCAAACTGACGAGAAAGGGCATCCGCTTTAACATTTTTGGTCCCAGGAATATACGAGATGGTGTAGTTGAAGCGGGAAAAGCAGAATGACCAGCGAGCTTGGCGGGAGCCTAGGCGACGAGCCCCCTCAATATATAACAAATGTTTGTGGTCAGTAAGGATAGCGATTGGTTCCTTGGAACCCTCCAAAAGGTGTCTCCATTCTTGGAGAGCCAACTTGATGGCCAAAAGTTCGCGATTACCGACATCATAATTCCTTTCTGCTGCTGAGAATTTCCGTGAAAAAAACCCACAAGGATGGAGTTTCTCTTGGGGAGAAGTCCTCTGGGAAAGAACTGCGCCAGCTCCTACGTCTGAGGCGTCAACCTCCAAAGTAAAGGGGAGGGAGGTATCCGGATGACGAAGAATGGGAGCAGACACGAACGCCTTCTTGAGAATCTCAAAGGCTGGAATGGCCTCAGGTGACCAGGATGAGACGTCGGCGCCCTTTTTGGTCAAGGTGGTGATTGGAAGAGCAATAGAAGAATTTTTTTTGATAAACTTCCTGTAATAATTTTCAAAGCCAAGAAAACGTTGCACAGCCTTGAGTGAATTAGGGAGTGGCCAGTCGAGAACCGCCTTCAGCTTCTCAGGGTCCATGGAAAAACCTTGACTGGAGATGATATAGCCTAGGAAGGCCGTGGAAGCCTGGTGAAACAGACACTTCTCCATCTTGGCGTAAAGACGATTAGAACGAAGCCTGGAGAGCACCAGTTTGGTATGTTGAATGTGTTCCTCCAGATTTTTAGAAAACATAAGGAGCAGGTCCTCAGGGGGGTCTGCGTTTGTTGGGCTCTGCATAATGTCATGCCTGTATGCCCGCAGACCTGGCTAGACCCCAGTACTGAGGTGGGAACGGTATGATACCACACACCCACAGCAGTGGGAGCAAGCCCGGAGTGTGGTATGGCATTGCTGGGCCTGTTGGAAGAGTTGTTAGTTATACTTGCAACGCTTGGGGATGTCCGTAGGAGTAGTCGTGTCCGTGTGCCAATGTCCAGGAGTCCAGAGGTTAGAATCGTCAGAGTATAAGCCAGGTCCTAGGAAGCCAGAGGTAAGCGAAGTAGTATGCGTAGCAGGGTTCAAGGGATACCAGAGAGCAGAGTAGTCCAGGACAAGCAGGGGTCAAAGCCAGGGAAATCCAAGATAACACAGGAGCAGGAAACAAGAGGAACACAGAGGGAGCACAGCATAGGTCAGGTACACACAGGGAAACAGGAACTATGCAGAGCGAGGAAGAAGTGGACAGACAGGGGTTATAAAGGAGGGCATACCAATAGGAGAGAGGGGAGGAGTAGAGAGAGAAGTGGGAGACGACAGGGATAGGACAGGGAGAGAAGAGGAGGAGACAGAAGGGGCAGTCAGGGGAATGGCCTGGGGGGCTTGGGAGGCGGAGACATGGGGAACAGGATAAGAAGAGCATGTGCGCGCGCCCTCTGTAAGCTGGGGATGCGCGCGCACAGGTTTACTCTGTGTCCAGTGCAACATGACGTCTATCGCCGCCATCCGCACCCAATGGCCTACAAGAAAGGGAATCCCTATAATACTCACCATAGCACCTGAGGAAGCTCGTAGAGTGAAACGCGTAGGACGTTGCTAGCGTTTGAGTGTCCCGTTACTGTTCTCCTGCTGTGGAGAGATTTCGGCTGACGTTCCTGTTTGTATCCCCGATTGATATCGTCACATCCGGAAGTGACGCGACGGTTGCTGTACTCGTAGGAGAGGGAGTGCTGTGTAGCAGCCGGGAGCAAACTCTGCATCTCTGCATTTGACTCTGGGTGGTCTCAACGCTCAATTTACTTCTATGCTTGTGAGTATATTTCTTTTTAACCGTTTCATTTAGAAATACATTTTGCACTATTTGCTTTTTTCGTTTTATGTCTGGGATTCCCCTTTCCCTATATACTCCTCCATTTGGATGTCTGAGGAGGGTGCCAAGAGTCTTCTATGATTTGGTTACTCTAACAACCTCACTGCCTGACTTCCTCACGTAACACGTGAGTGAGATTCTTATCACCTGGTCTATGTCTTTAAAGTGATTAATAAAGTACTACGCCATATACTTTTTCTGCTGTTTTTTATTTCATGAACCCTTGGAGTATATTTGCACTCTGGATCTCGCTTTCACAGAGGTGAATAAGTCTAAATGTAACAGACAGCAGTCTATTAAAACTGTCTGTTACCCATCTAGACTTATTCACCTCTGTAGTAAGCCATATATACTCCTGTAGAAAATTATAGATTAAGGCGTCACTTCCATGCCGAAACCAGTCGGGCAGACACAACTAAACATCAGCTGCACTTGAGGTGAGATAAAGACTAACTTACAGTAAATATATCATCTCAGTGATACTATGTGGATATATAGAAGAAATATAGTCCCTTCTTGCTGCTAAATATATGGTTGAGGTGTGAAAACCCTCAGGATCTTTTATCATAAATATTTATATCTGTATCCATTTATGCACTTTATATGTCACACTGGTTGGATTCAATATGTAATCTCACTTGTTTGCTGCTATATACAGCCCTGGTGTTAGACATAAAGACACTTTTGTGATTTTGAGTCCTATTTAGCCTTTTTGTTGTGAAAGAATTCATATCTAAAAGACTGAACCTGTACAATCTCACTTTCTGTCCCCTCTACCAGTGACAAAGCAAGATAGAAGAGAGAATGGCTGATATGTCCTTGTCATTTGTATTGTGGTGTGTGGCTAGAGGCAAGATGCAAGTGGGTTTTTAAAAAACTTTCCTCGACTAATCACAGATGTCTCCTTTATTCACCCTCACACCGCACACACACCTGCCAGACAGGTACAGGTAACTTGTGTGCCTGAACAACACACATTGGGGGAGATGTATCATTGTACAGAAAGTGCAACCAGAAGTTTGTTTTGACGCATTTTTCCATTTTCTGCTTAAATTTGCGTCAAAGTTACAAGTTTACGCCACCTCATAACTGGCATATTTTTTTTAACGCAAATACAAGAATACAAAAGTGATGCCGAGAGACACAGAGTTTGTTACATTTGTGTCATGTTACTCCTCCTTCGTGCTTCCTAGCGACACTCCCCAAATCACATGGTGGGGAAAACTTGAAGCAAGATGAAAATGATGCAATTTGCGTACATTTTGCTATGACACATCTCCCTCTTTGTGTGGTTGGAAAAGAAAAGCAGAGTGGTAGGGAGAATCTGTCTTGCAAAGTTTATTTTTGGTTATCTCAAAGACCAGGTCTCTTCAATTGGTGGCTTTGATGTGGCTCTTGGACTCTCTGCTCCTGCTGGTTTCATACTAGTTACTTAGTGCATTTTTGCACACTGACATTTTATTGTAAGTTAAGGTCATGTCAATATAGATGCTATAAATGCTTGCAAAATGTTGAAATATAATAATTTTCAAGTCTTTTAATGTGTCTAAAATTACATTACAATATACTTATGGCCCTTCTGCTATAGATGTGTTCTGATCTTGCCCTTTTGAATAATTAGTTGAAGAGCCCTTTCAAAGACACACAACTGGTTGGGTGGAGTAGGTTAGGAAAATGATGTGAAGGAATGACTGTGATGAGGACCACCTCCAGATATATATTGGTAGATTTCAATAGGGTGTACCTTACGCGTCTTTGTAATATGTTTTATTAAGCCACGAGCAAAGATTAATTAAAAAAATCCATCCAATCTAATTACAGATTAAGACATACTGACAGTTCTGTAGGGACAAAACAGTTGTCTGTGTATAGCTCGATTAGCTTTGTATTACCATTCAAAAGATAAGCTCAACCTTATGATGTCACTGTTCAGAGACTTTGCAAGCTAAAAGTGACAACTGTCTCTGCTCATTTGCATGTCCATAATCATTTGTATAAAGATTGTTTTACACAGTATTATTTAGGCATCTCAGACATGATGTGGCTGGTTGAATGTGTCATGAAAAAGCTATGGAAACTCTTAATGTTGTGGTTCATTGTGTTTACAATGCTATATGTGGCATGTACTGTATGCGGGAAATCACTGTGTTTTAATATTGTAAGGAATGTTTCACTTATTTATTGTAGAGCTGTTCCATTAGACACCTTCTGGCACTGGAAGGTGTCATGTGCAATAGCACCACTTAGTAGATATGGGTCAGTATGTTTTATCCACCTTCTATACTAATTTCTAGTGTACCCTATAAGTAGAGCCTGTTGTCAAATTGCATGGCTTGTTTGGCCACTTCATCTTCTGCCCAACGCTGTCCACATTCTGCAGAACAATGTGGTTTCATATGTCTTGTACAGGGTACTGCTGTGACTGCTCCACACTGTCTATGTGTGAAAAGCAGAACACAGTTGTAATATATTCATTTTTATGGATCCTCAGTCATATGTGCAGCATTGGTGTAAGAGCAACGGACTTGCAACCGCCCCGCACATCCTCCCGAGCCCAACCTCGCACGCGCGGGGTGCAAACGGACCACACTCCTTACCTGACGCGCGCAGCGTGCATGCGCACCAGGATGGCGTTATCCGACGCCGCAGACTTAAGCTCCGCCTCCAGATCGCGCCGCACTCTACCTGTGGCGGCGTTCGCACGTGACACGTACGCCACCCCCCAAGCTCCGTGGCAACATTCTTTAGCTGCACAAACAGCTACACCTGCTCGTTGAGCCCTGGACCTATCACAGCCTCCGCGGAGGCTGCGCCCCCGCTCCACCCCCCATGGGGGTTGGCTGATCCAGCCTATATATGCTCACCAATGTCACAGGCACATTGGCTGAGCATAGATACTTGTTACCTGTGTTTACCCTTGCTATTCCTGTCTTGTCCCTGTCCTGTTGCTTAGTTCCAGTTTTGATCTTCTGTGTACCGTACCGTCTTGCCTTGACTCCTCCGACCTCTGGTTCCTGATCTTGGCTGTCTCTTACGCCTCGCTCCTCTCCAATCCTGACCTCGGCATTGTACCTCGACCACTCTCCACTCTCCAACTCTGACCTCAGCAAAAGTACCTTCTACGCTCTGGATATATCCTACGTTGAACTTGGCAAGTATAAAGACTGCTCTGATCTCTATATCCCTGACCTGGCTGCCAAGACAAACCTACACTCCGGACGTTTCCCCGTGCCTGTGGCTGGTGTTTGTTACTACTCAGTATGTTGGATGTTACTACATCTCAGTACCGGGGTCTCGTCTTGTTTGTGGTGAGCACAGCGTGACAGGAGGCTGATATTGTATAGAAGTAGAATGTGAAAGAGGGAAACATACTCTGGATGAAGATTCAGATTCACGTGCCCAGAACACACATAAGTATCAACATCAAGCTACATAAAGTTTGGCCCCCTATAGACGCACTTACCAGAACTCCCTCCTATTGTCTCTGTACGTTCTTCCTACCTACCAATTTGATTGTAAACTCTTCGGAGCAGGGACTCCTCTTCGTTAATGTTACTTCTATGTCTGAAGCTCTTGTTCCCATGACCTATTATTTGTATTATTTGTTATTTATATGATTGTCACGTGTATTACTACTGTGAAGTGCTATGCACATTAATGGCGCTATATAAATAAAGACATACATACATCAAGCGATTACAAAAAAGGATCTGAAACAGACAATGATTGCAGGAGTGCAAGTCCCATCATCAACTAATCTTAACACCAAGTAGTGAGTTTATATATTAACTAATTTCCTTATTCCCCCAATCCACATTGGCGTGTGGTAGGTCACCCTGGAGGCTAGAGACCACTTCTGAAAATTTAAAGTAATTGTGTCACCAAGGCAACTAACACAAGACCTAATGAAGTAACAGGAATGAAGATGCTAAGGAAATACACACACAAATCTTCAGTATTAGAAATCATATACAGTGGCGACAAAAAGTTTGTGAACCTCTTAGGATTTTCACATTTTTCAAACCTAGTGTTATTAGATCTTAATCGACGTCCTAATAATAGATAAAGATCTAACCTGATCAAACATATTACACAAAAACATGATACTTTTTCAACATTTATTTATCCACAAATCATTCAGTATTGAATATCCATCTGTGAAAAAGTATGTGAACATTTTGATTCATTACCTGGTGGCACCTCCTTGAGCAGCAATGTCTTCAACTAAGCATTTCCTGTACCTGCTAGTAAGTCTCTCACATCAGTTTTGAGGATTTTTAGCTCATTCTTCCATACAGAACTGCTTCAACTCAGTGATATTTCAGGACTTATTTGCATGGACAGCTTGCTTCAGGTCCTGCTACAAAAGTTCGATGAGGATTAGATCCGGACTTTGACCATGCCATTCTAAAACGAGGAATTTGAACTGCAGCCATTGTTTTGTAGATCTGCATGTATGTTTAGGATCATTATCTTGCTGCATGGCCCACTTTCGCTTCAGCTTCAACTCACGGACCGATGGCCTGACAATCTCCTCTAGAATCTTCTGATACAATGCAGAATTTGTGGTTGTGTCAATGATGGCAAGCCGTCCAGGTTCCGAGGCAGCAAAATAGCCTCAAACCATCACACTTCCAGCCCATGCTTGATGGTTGGGATGAGGTTCTTCAGTTTGAACGCAATGTTTGGCTTTCGCCAAACATAACCTTTCTCATTGTAGCAAAAAAAGTTCTACCTTTGACTCGTTTGTCCAGACAACATTGTTCCAGAAGTCTTGTGGATCATCTACTGTATGTGCTCTTTGGCAAACTTGAGATGGGCAGCAATGTTCTTTTTAGAATGCAGAGGTTTCCTCCTCTATCCTTCCTTGAACACCATTCTTGTTCAGTCTTTTTCTTATAGTTGCATAATGAACACTCACATTAGCCAAGGCGACAGTGGCCTGCAGATCCTTGGATGTTACTCTGGGGTTCTTTGTGACTTCCTGGATGATTTGCCGGTTTCCTCTTGGAGAGATTTTGTTAGAACGACCGCTCCTGGGAAGAGTGACTGTGGTCTTGTACTTTCTCCATTTGTAGACTGTCTGACAGTGTATTGGTGGAGCCCCAAATCCTTAGAAATTGTTTTGTAACCCTTTCTAGACTGATGAGCATCAGTAACTGCTTTTCTGAGGTCCTCAGAGACTTCTTGATCGGTATGACTTGTTTCCACACACCTGTATGGTGAAGACCAAACTCACAAAGTTTCTGATTTTTATATAAGGTGGGGCCTCCCAAATTCACACCTGAAGACTTACCTAATTATTAAAACACCAGATTCTAATTATCTCCTTTAATTTAGCTGATAAAACCAGGGGTTAACTTACTTTTGCATATACCCTGACCTCATTTTTTCTCTAATTCATACGTTGTTGTGTTTCAAAAGACATGGCATTAGTTAATGTAAACCCTATTGGATATTTCAGAAAAGACTGGCTTGGATTCTAGAAGGTTATCATGGAAAAACTATGACATTTCTGTAATTATCATTAGGGTTCACAAACTTTCTTGCCACTGTACACACTTTTTGATAAATTGTATCTGGGATTATTTCCCTCTGGGTTTATTTGGATTCTCTCTTTGAGTATTTCTCAAGACAATCCTGGCTTGAGAAAGACTCAAAGAGAGCGTCCACCCCAACAGTTGCATTTCTTCTGTTTTTTGTAGAAAAGTGTTAGGGATATAGAGATAGAAGGTCAAGCATTATGGATAGGAAAAGGAGTAAAGTGATTATTGGGGACAGGTAGCTATTATGTTTTCTGGGTCTCTGTTGATTTTACAAACCAGCACAAAAAGTAATCTGCCATCAGGGTCCTGTTCTATTAATGCTACACCTTTCTATTAGCTCGCTGGAATTAGACTGACCATATCGATTCCCACAGACTGTAATTCAACGTGGGACAAATATAAAATAATTAGAAACCTTTGGGTCCCCTTAAGCTTAAAATAGTGTGGTTCAGCTCTAAGGGATTCCTTGGTTCAAATGTTCAGTTAAAAAATGGTAATGTTAGATTGTTGCTGTAAGAAACAAAGTTCTAATCCAGCAATATATGTTTCATTATGTGACATTTGTTCTTTTTGCTTTTCACATGTCTCGTTTTTCAAGCTACTGTACTAATCCTTAATGCTATGTTGAATATTTTTAACACTAGTTCTTTATTGGATACATTGTGATGGCTAAATAATTCATGATTTATTTTTAGGTAACAGAGCTAAATACACACATTTGATTTCTTAAGATTTCTGTGGAATAAAATGATTGCTTAATGAATCCTCTCTCACAAAAATATATGCCTTTAATTAAGTTTCATAGAAAACTTTTTTATTTTCAACATGGTTTTTGTTGTACTGTTAGTTGTACAACCTTTATTTTAAAAAATTTGGATTTAATTAGTATTGTTTTATGTTTTTAATGAGTCTTTAAAGTCTTTTGATGAGCCGTCTCTATAATTATGGCATTGAAATGATTGGGTAACTGCATACTTTTATCATTTACCTTTCTTTCAACTGTAGATTCATAAAGGCTACATTCAGCATAAAGAAAGGTTTCATTTTGTTTCCATCTATTATATTCCTACCCAGTTTCCTCTGTCATAAAAGCTATTTATCTCTGATATCAATTGAAGTATTCACATCCCTATCACATCATTAATGGATGACATTACACATTTGTAGGTCTAGTTTCAATACTACTAGTAACTTTTGCATCTTGGAAAAGAGGAATACAATTAACACACACAGTGCTGGGGGAGGCACAACACATTTGACTTTATATCTCAACATGGTTCACCTTGTAATTTTAACCCTATGGTTCCCCACATCGCCCTGGTGCCGCGCCCAGTAATAACATGGCCGTTTGTTGCATAGTTGATCATGTCCAGGACTCTCAGGGAGCTACAGACTTGTGCTCTTCCATTCAAGATGCCAGAGGGCAGATCCGAGGCATTGTGACGTGCACACACACTTGTGCCACTGCCATTCTGACTCTGAAGGGTTTAATATTGCTGTTCCACTTAGAAAATCTGTGTTGCAATAAAGTGAAAGAACTCTGTACAGTTACATTTGCTTTATAAAGTATGTCTATATATATATATATATATATATATATATATATATATATGTCTATATATATATATATATATATATATATATATATATATATATATATATATATATATATATATATATATATATTAACTGGTATAAGAAACCACATATGTCTATTATAGACAAATATATATTCACACACACACATAAATATATGTATTTATTATTGGTATCTATTGCAACTGCATCTTTAACTAAAAAAAAGTACTTTATTTATGTATGTATATTTATTTTATATGACACCAGAGCTTTACAAAATAGACAATATAGTACATGAAATTATAATACAATAAGGGCAGCAAACTTAATAAATAAAATCTCAATAAAAAAACGTATTAAAATCACACGGTAAAATCCTTGCCCAAGAGAGCTTAAAATATCGATTGGTCAATATACTGGAAAACATTCCACCCTGGACTCATTGCTTGCCATATTTCTTGAGTTTTCAAATAACGATAAACATCCATCACAATAACTTTGTGGAATTGTACAAGATTAGCTGATATCAGTTGCACCCCTATGTAAAAGATATCACAATAATTTGTAGTACATTAAATTATCGTCAGGGACAATATGATTGTATTAATGTCTTGGTAAACTGAGTAAATTAATTCACCCCTTCTACTGCAAGAATTGCTTACAATCTGCAAGCAAACATCATATTGGAATATACTTACATGCTTTTAAGAAATCAGTAGTGCTCCTTGAGCATAGGTTTGTGCTGTTATTATGGTAATGTATCCATTTTAAGATTGCAAGCTAAAAAATACATTTTATCTACAGGCTAATCTTAATAAAATGGATATGGTCATAGTAACCGTTAATTTGATAATGCATGTTATTCCTAACTTAATTTATTGCAAACAACAGTACTGATTCCGAGGATTTATTTCTTACTCCATTGTCTATGTAATGTGATTTAGCATAAAGATTTATGGAAATGAGACAAGAAAAATTGGTGTTGTATTTTTAACTTGGTCGTTTTGTCAATAGATATTCAAGTTGCAACCATAATATTCACGATATTTCTGAGCCAAATGCATTGTCGATATTGTGTTTTATCAAAGTGTACACAAGCCATTTGTGTGATTGCATGAGAACTGTGATTGGAAATCAATAAAGTGTAACAAGTATTTCACCACAATGTAAATGTGGACATACAGTACCAATGTGGCATGCCATTGTTAAGAAACAAATACACTGTAGCAAGACTATTTCAGGTTAATGGCATTGGAAAACGTTTTAGCATATATATCGCAGGCAATGGCTACGTTTCTTGGTCCTTTACACTCTGACTCTCCAGTTACACTTTCTCATACATTTAGTAGAGGAGTCGTACAAATATAAAATTTCTAATCAATGCAAAGCACTTAGAAAAGAGGTTGTAGGAACCTACAGATATAGCAAGACACTGATTTCCTCACTGCATAAAACCATGTGCCATTCCTCTGAGTTTCTTTGCATGCCGTGGCTGCCAAGGTGAGTTTTGCGGCTGCTGTAGTACTCTGCAGTAATGAAGGTGGTGCTAGTGTCTTTAACCTAAATTCAATGTACCCCTTTTTGCCAAACATTGTTTCAATGCACATACAGTACTGAATTGCCATTAAATGGGCAAAACCGGAAATCTTGTGCTTTGTCACTGTACCAACGACCCACTGCCTCCTTGTCGCTCCTGTCCCATTCTACTGCCCCCACCCTCCCCCCTTGTCCCCCACTACCCCATCTCCCCCTTCCTCTTGTGTCACACCCTCTTCACCATCCTCGTGTAACACCCTCTCCCGCTTCTCCATGTTTCACTCCCTCCACATGTCACACTCTCTTCCCCCACTTCCATTTGTCACCCCCTCTTCTCCTTCCCATGTGTTTTCCCCTCTTCCCCCAGTCCCCATGTGTCACCCCTGTCTGCCCCTCTTGCCCCAAGTGTCACCCCTTCTTCCCCCCTCCCCATGTGTTACCCTCTATTCCCCCTCCCCCCGCCCACTTGTTGTACTCTGTGTCAGGTTATGTCCTGTTTCAGTGTATAAACTAACCACTAACTTATAATCCTAATGGAATGTTACAGTGAAATAACATAAAGTGATTTATATACTGTACACTATAATATCCACTTCAATTGGTGTGAAGGTTTGAAAAATATATATATGAAATGTCCCGAATGTATTATGCAGAATGTCCCAAATGAGAATATACTTAAGTCCAGCTGCTAGAGACCAAAAGAGGGACTTCCACATCCCTCCAATGATGAAACAGGGAAAAGGGAGATGATGTCCTCAGGCGCGTAGACTCTGCACATCAGATGGATATGTGGAAGATAGGAGAAACCGCAGTGTAATAATGTACACAGTAAACAGAGTGTCCAATATATTGGATATGGAACACATACAAATATTCAGGCTTTAGTGATTCACACCGGACAACCTGCTTATACAGGTCATACACGGTTAAATAGGATGCAAAATATCACATCACATGTTTATGCATTCACATATTTTATGTCAAGTACACCCAACGTAGAGAACAATATCAAATTTCATTGCGTGTCCGAAGAAAACTATTTAATACCAATGCTTATCCATTCTGACAATATGTGCTTCATTAAACAGTGATATTAATAATGTCTAATGAACCTTCTGGATTTCTATATTATAACAAATGCAAGATTTATTTTTTTCACTCTATTTTAACCATCTTCAATAAGGATCAATACTCCTGCTTGTCTGTATCATTCTTAAAGAGCCAACCCCAATGGTTTATAATAAGTATGCTCTATCTGCTAATTAGCAAGTCAACCCAAAGTTGTACAGGACCTTAAACCAATAAGACAGGCTAAAATGAAGCTTCCAAACTACAGTCTAGAAGAAACAAACAACACTTTATTGGAAGCTCATGGAAAATAGTACCTCCAGACATCATAATGTTAGCAGGATTTGCTACTGCATTCTAAGCACTGCAGTCAGTGTATTGAAATGTAAAAGTTGTGGGTGTTTTGGGTGAGCCAAAAAGTAGTGTGTTGCATTTCATTGTTACTGTAAATGTTCTAGATATGCAACTGCATACATTTGCCACAGTCTTCTAAGCCCTGCAACATGTATAAAAATGAATTTCATCTTTATCTACTTCTGATATTGAAGCTCACCTTCACAATGATACAGTACATCAATAATAACGCTCTTTTTTTTTTTTTATGGACCAAAGCCCATACTGTTAGATCGATGCTTATAATGACAGTATATTAACTGTGTAGGGGGATAGTTTTCTTAACGTTTATATTTTAACTTTTACCTTCCAATTGAATAAACAAATATGAAAATAAATGAATACAAACCATATCCCCTCACAATGAAACATGTGGGCTGTTATGCATCAATTATACATGAGCTGATGATGCTCTATACACAGTACTAGTGTTAGAAGATGTGGTAGCCCAGAGCTGCTTTTCACTGCAACTACGCAGCAATCTTTAAATAAACTTCTAAATCTTTAGCTCTTTGATTGCTCTAAGGACATTTTTGCCCACTTAGGGTTTTCTGGAGAGACAAGTAAAGGGCAAAGCATACACTGCTTTTTGTTTCACACACAGAGCAGCTGCCCTAAGATATGTTGGGATGTGTTTTCTTTCTTATGCGAGTCTCGAGCTATGGATGGAGAAACAAAATAAAGTTTTATCTTCAATTTCTTTGATATTTTTCTAACGCAGTACACCTTGGGGTATAGAAATCCCTGTCTATTTGTAGCTACATTACCTACAAACGTCAATATGGACATCTTTTGGAAATGCTGAAAATAATTAACTGACAGGTACAGAATAGTAATGACCCCAATGTACAGTAGTCTGATGGAACCTCTCAAGGAAAAAACAACGAGGATTGAGTAAAGTGTGTGGGAAGAAAGCAGACTTGATATAAGTTTGACTGACATATACTGTAGCTGTGAGGAACATCAGTGCCCATTTTTAGATTACAATATGGCTTTAAGGTTGACCTTGCTGGTATTCAGAAATGTTCTTAGAGGGTTATTTCTTAAACTGCGACAGTGATGATCGGGGCAAAATTACAGCAACACTCCCAATGGAGTGAATCAGAGTTTCTGTAGGATAGGGCCTCGATGGGCACTATTGCAATTTAATAATTAATAGCGCCACCAGAGTTGGAAAAAAAAAAAAAAGGCATTGAATAAAGTGCAATAAGTGGCCATGAAATAAAGTCATGTGCAAATGCAGTTATTACAGGTGTACTTTTAACTAGGGTAAATGAATGCTAGAGAATATGGAATTACCCAGTATACCGAGGCTGCTAACAGGTAGTGCACACACTTTATGGCAACTTGATTGAAGAGAGACCCAGCAATGATTAATGAAACAATAAGCCTCCGGTATTGAAAACAGGGAGTTGGGTAATAGTAAGCCGGATAGAGGTACAGGGGGACACCTCCCTAAGGGGCGCCCCCAAGTAAATCACAGCCCGGCACTAACCGCCTCAATAATCTCCCTGAAATACCGCGTGGAGGTTAGGAGTACTCACGAAAAAGCCGTCCCTGTTGGTGCAGGGAATTCTGCAGCGGCTTCCTCCTCTGGTGTAGCTGGCGTCAGCGTGCTCCGCCGGAAATGATGACACAGGAAGAAGGGGGTAAGATGGTCCGTGGTTCACAGCAACTTCAGCAGCCAACGCATGGCTGTCTAAAAAAACTTTATTGATCGCTAGCAGCAAACATCAGGCAACCACTCTAACATGTTTCGTCCAGGCTATGGACTTTTTCAAAGAGTGCTGATAGTGTATGGCAGCCAAATAGATATAGGGAGTGGTGAGTGTATGCCACCAATAGAAACAGGGAACGTATTTAAACCTCACCTGTGGTAGATTAATCATTAAAGTGGATAACTATCTCCCCAACAATCCCCATAGCAATGGCTGCACAACAAGGTATTTACAACATACACATGAAAAATCTTAAAAACAAAACAGAACATATAATGGATAAATTTAAAAACACAACTACTGATGTTTTAAGTTACCAGCATCATTATTATTATATAAAGCTATATCAATTAATGGAAGTATACAGATGTATAACAAAGGATTTCATATATCTAGTACTTATAAAATCTTTTTTGTACTTATAAAGCATTTTCAGTATCAAGATTCACTTTAAAGGGATATAAACATTTTATCAATTTATTCACATAATTCATATCCATGAATACAGTGGCAACCGCATGACAGACAGTAACTTAATATGTCACCTCCCAGATCACAATGTAATTGGGTGAACACTGTGAACCCACCCCAAAACTTAGCCATTACCCCATCAGGAAGTGTTTCAGTTCCCACTCCTGATTGATGCCGGCCGGATGGAGTGTGTTCAGAGTGTACACCCAATACATTTCCTGTTTATTTAATACCCCCTCTCTATGGCCTCCTCTAGCGAACATATCCCTTGTAACGCTAGAGGAGGCCATAGAGAGGGGGTATTAAATAAACAGGAAATGTATTGGGTGTACACTCTGAACACACTCCATCCGGCCGGCATCAATCAGGAGTGGGAACTGAAACACTTCCTGATGGGGTAATGGCTAAGTTTTGGGGTGGGTTCACAGTGTTCACCCAATTACATTGTGATCTGGGAGGTGACATATTAAGTTACTGTCTGTCATGCGGTTGCCACTGTATTCATGGATATGAATTATGTGAATAAATTGATAAAATGTTTATATCCCTTTAAAGTGAATCTTGATACTGAAAATGCTTTATAAGTACAAAAAAGATTTTATAAGTACTAGATATATGAAATCCTTTGTTATACATCTGTATACTTCCATTAATTGATATAGCTTTATATAATAATAATGATGCTGGTAACTTAAAACATCAGTAGTTGTGTTTTTAAATTTATCCATTATATGTTCTGTTTTGTTTTTAAGATTTTTCATGTGTATGTTGTAAATACCTTGTTGTGCAGCCATTGCTATGGGGATTGTTGGGGAGATAGTTATCCACTTTAATGATTAATCTACCACAGGTGAGGTTTAAATACGTTCCCTGTTTCTATTGGTGGCATACACTCACCACTCCCTATATCTATTTGGCTGCCATACACTATCAGCACTCTTTGAAAAAGTCCATAGCCTGGACGAAACATGTTAGAGTGGTTGCCTGATGTTTGCTGCTAGCGATCAATAAAGTTTTTTTAGACATCCATGCGTTGGCTGCTGAAGTTGCTGTGAACCACGGACCATCTTACCCCCTTCTTCCTAGGGTAAATGAATGGCAGTGATAAATGTAACTGCTCTTTCACATTCCAATGGTGTTTATTTTTCCAATCTGATGCTTTGTTCAGGAGATCTGTGTTTCAAATATTATGTGGCTTATTCTATATCAGCCGACCCATTGCCTTGAATGGGGAATTTCAGCTGCTTTGGCAGGTAGAGAATAAGCCCCTAAGTGTCTGGGAGGTGAAAATGGAGGTCTCCCCAGAGCAGTCTGACCGTTACCATGGTAACCTCAGTCACGTGAAGCTGGACATGCTCAGGGGGCAAGAAGCTAACATGATCCAGAAGTGGCGTGATACAAGTTCCCCCCTGTGCGGCACTTGGAGTGGGTGGAACGCGGCCCAAGTGCGGCCGTGATCGCTGCCAAGCACAGAGTGAATTTCCCAGGAAATTAATGCAGCGGGGGTCCCTGCCTCTGAATAGAACTCCTGCAGCGGTAATGCTACCGGGCCGCCACCAGTCTGTAAGAGCTGCGCAGAGAGATCAGAGAGAAGCGCCCCTCCCTCTGTGTCTCTCCGCACAGATCTTACAGCAGATCGCACTATTATTATTTTTACTACATAGGATTCAAACCGGGGGTCTCCGGAGCTGCACCACATTCATTTCAGATCCGGGGACCCCCTGCTTCCCGAGGTACAGGCCTCTATATGCGTTGCCGGTATCTCCTACAAATTTAAATCTCCCACGTCACGGCCCTCGTGATCGGGACATTTAAACAGACCCAGATACCGGCACCCCATATTAACCCCCTCCCCCCTCCAGGGTGGCCTAACCACTCACCCCCCACCCCTCTCTCCAGACTAATGCCAAATATCCCTATTAGCCAAATCGGGCAAATAGTGGTTTTAGGCATTAACCAGAATAAAATACAGAGTACAGTAATTACCCCCCAAGAAATACATTTGAAACATAAAACCATTGATTGTCACTGTGGATTACTAGCCCCCATCAATGGAGAGCCTAGATGGCCACATTGGCAATAAATATTAGGCTTTAATTAAATACATTAATACCCCTCCCCCCACCCCCTTCATTACCTTAGTGGCTAACCGCTAAGGTAATGAAGGGATTAACCCTCATGCTACTTCCCAGAGGCATAACCACCCTGCCAGGGGGAACCTACCATCGCCCACCCTCTTTACCCCCATCACCCCCCCCCCGCCCCCCACCCCACTCACACACACACACACACACACACACACACACACACACACACCAGACACCGTAGTGGGCAATAGCCCTATTAGCCAAATCTGACTAATAATGCTTTGCCCATTCAAAAGCATACACAATACACAATGTAAATACAGTACAATAAAAACAAACACTAGCCATTAAATCCATTGATTGTCACTGTGGTTATCAATGCACAGATAGCCACATTGGAAATCAATGGGCACCCTGTTGTAAAAATAGTACTTGTATTATTGGTTTTAGGTGTCATATCTTTGTATACAGTATCGTTCATTTTTAGGTTCATCATTATAAACTGTATCTCTGACATTATTTTGTACATACATTAGCTGACTGGTACTATGAGTGCATATCAATTAATAGACATCTTTGTGTTTGAATACCTCATCAGGCATTGCCCAATAACAAAACCATCTAGCTCACCCTGCTACTACTACTGTCCTCCATTGCCTGGCACCTTCTAGCAACTAAAAAGTGCAATATCCAGGAGCCATGTGGTGATACAATGAAGTCTAACTTTTCTGACTTGTTGATAAGTGGTAGTGGCCATAACTGCCAACCAATCCTTGCCAAGCCCAGAAAATGTGGCGTCCCAGAATTCATAGCAGTAGTGCTACTCCCAGACACCTTTTGCTGCTGCTGCCAGCCAGTTAAACAGCTGCTCTATTCTTGCTCCTTCCTTTTATCCTGGTAAGTCATTTGAAAAAAAGAGACGAAAGTTGTGCCTAGTTAATTGCCTTACCACTGGGCAAGACTTGCCAGCGTTCCTACCAATTAGAGCTAAAATATACTTGTGACATGTTTATATTTAGAACCTAAGTCTATGTGACAAAGGAGTCATTTGGTTGCATCTTTTGATCAAAACATGATTCAAGCCTGTGAACCTCATCAAGGTAGACTCTGTTTAGCAGGTACCTACACTGAATATATGCAGTTTCTTATTGTCTTGTGGACTACATTTTGTGAAATATGTGAAAGTGCCCTGAAGGGGTCACATGAATGAAGCATATGCTTCTTGTGATTTAATGCAATTAAAAGCTGGGCAAAGCCAGCATCAGAGTTCCATATATATAAAGCCAATCCTTTTACCAGCAGCATACTTCATAAAGGGAGGAGCGCAGGTAATATGTACAGTCTTCCACAAGTCTTGCCTGCGTGCGTGGATAAGAAGAGATCAAGCAAAACAAACCACCATCAACTTCAGGTTACAGTGTTTACAGACATTTTTTTAGAGTACACATTAAAAACTTATTTACAAATACTTATCTGATTTTTATTTTTACATTTATGAATTACCTAGATACCAATTAAAACTATTACTTCCATTAGATCATTCTGGTCCTATGTGGTTTATATGGTTCAACATTTTTTTAAGGGAGTTGGATCCAGTAACCCAAGAGGTCATGCAGAGGCTCAGGCACAATTAAGGTCTGCCACAAAGAGATTACCAGCTCATTTACAGTATGTTGCTAAAAGCGTAGGGAGAGAGGGACATTGTTGATGGTCAGTCAGCTGACTGGCTTTCAAACTAAATTCAGAATTCAAGAGTAATATTGTCACCACCAACCCACTCCTACTGTTCTACCCTTTCAGTAAACAATTACAGTAGCTGTCTATTGTCATTTGTGCACAAGATGTTCTGAATGTGACCTACAACATTCTGGCATGATTTCATGTGATATATTATTACAGTACATGGAGAACAAGTGTTATTGTTAAATCTTAAGAAAATCTATTGGTCTGTGATACCATTGTGGCCTATTGCACTGTTCACATTGAATAACGGTAAACAATGTATCCAAAATAGTACCCAGGATACCAATTATACAGCTGCCACTTAAAACTCAGTCCATCTTAGCAATACATTTTGGGAAAGCAATTACATTGATGCACTCAGCCATGTAACACTTTATGAACCTCTTTTAAAAGTTAGTTAATAATTGAACATGTGTTTAACAGCATCCCAGCTGCTGAAGTCACAGCATGCAGCCCTGGAACCTCTATTTTCCATAGTTAACCTTCTGTTTACACTTCTTTTTTCCTTTGGAAATGCAGACATTTTGTATCAGTACTGTACAGTATGTAAAAACGTAGATTTGTGAATGCATGCTAATAATGATTTAGCGCACTGAGCGGGTTTTCCCTAAAGAATAAAAATTGAGCTACAAAGTACAAGTAAGAGTAGTATCTGTGCACAATAAAAGCTTTCATAGTGTGCTTGAGAGTTTATACCTGGTGAAATGGACTAAGACGTAATCTATGATCTGTGGACAGGGCTAGTAATTGGAGCTATATATCAAGGTGAGGTTCTAGCATCAGCATTAGCTCCTATTCTTTTTCTTAAAGACAAGAATGTATTTACCGTATTTTCCGGCGTATAAGACGACTTTTTAACCCTGGAAAATCTTCTCAAAAGTCGGGGGTCGTCTTATACGCCGGGTATCGTCTTATACGCCGGCAAAGTGCAAAGTGCGGGCAGACGCGGCTTCCTTGTTTATTTTTCCGGCGTGCCGCGCGTCAGCCGGGCGCCGGTCAGGTGCACCAGGCCAGCAGTGCGCAAACTGGGGGGCGCAGCCTGTGCGGCGAAACCTGGGGGCAGAGCAGTGGCAGGCAGAAGCTCCGTGCTGCTGCTGTTTCCCTGTGCTTGCAGAGGGGGCGGGGCGTCCCTCTACACACAGACACAAGCCCTCCTCTTCCTGTCTTTACTCCTCCAGTGTTCAGCAGCGTGGGGAGCCGAGCATGCAGTACAATAGTACTTTCACGTGTGTGTGTGTGTGTGTGTGTGTGTGTGTGTATGTATATATAGTGATGTGTGTATATAGTGATGTGTGTGTGTGTGTGTGTGTGTGTGTATAGTGATGTGTGTGTGCGTGTGTATAGTGATGTGTGTGTGTGTGTGTGTGTGTATATAGTGATGTGTGTGTGTGTGTGTATAATGATGTGTGTGTGTATAGTGATGTGTGTGTGTGTGTATATAGTGAAGTGTGTGTGTGTATATATATATGTATAGTGGTGTGTGTGTGTGTGTGTGTGTATCCCAAACTCTATATTTTAACTGGAAAAGTTGGGGGTCGTCTTATACGCCCAGTCGTCTTATATGCCGGAAAATACGGTATGTACATACATATGTACGGACAAGAGTCGCACCCCAGTTTAAAACAAGGTCATTCTCCACTTTATCGGTGTAAAATAATTCTTACATTGAGAATATTTCATGGAAGGATATTCCCATGCAATTTTTTCATAACCCACCCCAATCACATTTGGCGGCTATATACTCGTTAGGGGTGACTGGAGTGTATAAGGGCGGTAGTAATTAGTATCATCCTTGTGATACACAAGAGGGCTTATCGTCTGCTTTCTCGAGTATTAACGTTTGTCCAGCAGAGTATGATGTATGGTCATTTCACTGTTGTGTGCTTCGCGGATGTAAACGTTCTAAGCTAGAAGCTTTCTCTGTTTTTATTGAGATGTAGCCATCTATTTTCTGTCACTTAATTTAGCTCTATCACCTTATAGTGATTTTGTGCATTTAACTAGGGGTATCAATCTCCCTTGCTGGATGTTTTAGTAAAATAATACTTTCTGCTGTATACTATTGCATTAGATGTTATACTAAGTGAGCTATATCAAAGTATATGCTATTTAGCACTATTGACAGTAGCCCTGACTTGACAAGACAGGGATTCCATATGAAATAAGGTGAGCTATTATCCACTTGAGCACTAGCTACATTGTTAGGAGCTTAGTAGGAAGGGTTCTAGGGATTGGTCATGGACTTAAATACCAAGTCCCTCTTTACAATGATTTTTTTAATACTAAATAAAAGGGTTTTATTGATTACACCTTTACATATTTCACACAGCAGGTGCATTCAGTGTTCTGTTTTTGAATAAAATGTAGGGAAAGGAATGAACATGGGAATATAATGTAGGGAAAGGAATGAACATGTGAACATTATGTATGTATGTATGTATGTCTTTATTTGTATAGCGCCATTAATGTACCTAGAGCTTCACAGCAGTAATAGTCACAATCATATAAATAGTAAGATATAAATAACACAAAGGGAAGAGCACAAGGGGCCAAAGTTTATGTAAGAGGTGTTACATAATGGAGGGAAAGGATTGAACATGTGAAAGTAATGTAGGGAAAGGATTGAACATGTGAATATAATGCAGGGAAAGGAATGAACACGGGAATATAATGTAGGGAAAGGATTGAACATGTGAATGTAATGCAGGGAAAGGAATGAACATGTGAATATAATGTAGGGAAAGGATTGAACATGTAATGTAATGTAGGGAAAGGAATGAACATGTGAATATAATGTAGGGAAAGGAATGAACATGTGAATGTAATGTAGGGAAAGGAATAAACACGTGAATATAATGTAGGGAAAGGAATGAACACGGGAATATAATGTAGGGAAAGGAATGAACACGTGAATATAATGTAGGGAAAGGATTGAACATGTGAATATAATGCAGGGAAAGGAATGAACATGTGAATATAATGTAGGGAAAGGATTGAACATGTGAATGTAATGTAGGGAAAGGAATGAACATGTGAATGTAATGTAGGGAAAGGAATGAACATGTGAATGTAATGTAGGGAAATGAATGAACATGTGAATATAATGTAGGGAAAGGAATGAACATGTGAATGTAATGTAGGGAAAGGAATGAACACGTGAATATAATGTAGGGAAAGAAATGAACACGGGAATATAATGTAGGGAAAGGAATGAACACGTGAATATAATGTAGGGAAAGGAATGAACACGGGAATATAATGTAGGGAAAGGAATGAACACGTGAATATAATGTAGGGAAAGGAATGAACACGTGAATGTAATGTAGGGAAAGGAATGAACATGTGAATATAATGTAGGGAAAGGAATGAACATGGGAATATAATGTAGGGAAAGGAATGAACATGTGAAGCCTACTTTTCTTCACTAATCAACATGCACAAGTCTAACCCACGCCGACTGTTCTCTGTCTTTGATACTCTACTCAAACCACCCTCAGCTGCCTCTCCTTCCTCCATCTCCGCTCACGACTTTGCTGACTATTTTAAGGAAAAGGTGGAATCTATACGTCAGAATATCCCCTCTGTTTCTTCCTCCCATCCTACACTTCTTCCTAACTCTCCTCCTGCCTTCCTTGACTCCTTTTCCACTTTCTCAGAGGAGGATGTGTCGCTGTTGATCGCCTCTTCTCCCTCTACCACTTGCTCTCTTGACCCCATTCCCTCCAATTCCCTAAAACCTCTTGGTCCTACTATAATTCCTACGCTCTCACACATTTTTAACTCCCCCCTCTGCTCTGGAACCTTGCCATCCTCCTTCAAACATTCAACAGTTATACCTTTACTCAAAAACAGCAAGCTTGACCCTACCTCTGTTACTCAACTGCCAAAACTCTGACTCAGGCCCTCATTCTCTCACGTCTCGATTACTGCAACCTCCTGCTGTCCGGCCTTCCTACCTCTCACCTGTCTCCCCTACAATCTATCCTAAACACTGCTGCCAGAATCACTCTGCTCTTTCCTAAATCTGTCTCAGCGTCTCCCCTGCTGAAATCCCTCTCCTGGCTTCCGATTAAATCGCGTATCTCACACTCAATTCTACTGCTCACTTTTAAAGCTTTACATTCTTCTGCCCCTCATTACATCTCAGCCCTAATTTCTCGCTATGCACCATCACGACTCTTGCGTTCTTCTCAAGGATGTCTTCTTTCTACCCCCTTTGTATCTAAAGCTCTCTCCCGCCTTAAACCTTTCTCACTTTCTGCCCCACACCTCTGGAATGCCCTTCCCCTCAATACCCGACTAGCCCCCTCGCTATCCACCTTTAAGACCCACCTTAAGACACATCTGCTTAAAGAAGCATATGAGTAGCACTGGATAATCATGGACACATGACACAAAGCTTGGCCCCCTGCAGACGCACTTACTAGTATTCCCTCCTACTGTCTCTGTACGTTCTCCCTACCTACCAATTAGATTGTAAGCTCCTCGGAGCAGGGACTCCTTCCTTAATGTTACTTTTACAGTATGTCTGAAGCACTTATTCCCATGATCTGTTATTTATATTTGTTATTTATATGACATGTATTACTACTGTGAAGCGCTATGTACATTTTATGGCGCTATACAAATAAAGACATACATACATACATACCTGTCTTTCTAACTCTCGACCTGTCTCCCTCCTGCCTTTTGCCTTTAAACTCCTTGAACGTCTTGTATTCTCTCGCTTGCTCCATTTTCTCAACACCTATTCTCTCCTAGACCCTCTACAATCTGGCTTCCGCACTGCTCACTCCACGGAAACAGCCCTCACTAAAATAACTGACGACCTCCATGCTGCCAAAGACAGAGGTCATTACACACTGCTCATATTACTCGACCTCTCTGCAGCATTTGACACCGTGGACCACCCTCTTCTCCTTCACATTCTCCATACTCTTGGTATTCGGAACAAAGCTCTATCCTGGATCTCCTCTTACCTCTCCCATCGTACTTTCAGTGTCTCTTCTGCTAACACCTCCTCCTCCTCTATTGATCTCTTTGTGGGGGTACCCCAGGGCTCTGTCCTGGGACATCTTCTCTTTTCTCTGTACACACTCTCTCTAGGTGACCTAATAATGTCTTTTGGGTTTAAATATCACCTCTATGCTGACAACGCACAAATGTACTTTTCAACACCCGACCTTACACCTGCTGTACAAACCAAAGTTTCTGAATGTCTCTCTGCTATATAATCCTGGATGGCCCTCCGCCGCCTTAAACTCAACATGGCTAAAACAGAGCTCCTCATACTTCCTCCCAAACCTGGCCCTACTACCTCCTTCCACATTACTGTTGGAACTACGATCATTCACCCAGTAGCCCAAGCACGCTGCCTAGGGGTCACACTCGACTCCTCTCTCACATTCGCCCCTCACATTCAAAACATATCTAAAACCTGTCGCTTTTTCCTCCGCAATATAACAAAGATACGCCCTTTCCTCTGTTGCTCGACTGCTAAAACTCTGACTCAGGCCCTCATTCTCTCCCGTCTTGATTACTGTAACCTCCTGCTGTCTGGCCTTCCCGCCTCTCACCTGTCTCCCCTACAATCTATCCTAAACGCTACTGCCAGAATCACTCTACTCTTTCCTAGATCTGTCTCAGCATCTCCCCTCATGAAATCCCTCTCCTGGCTTCCGATCAAATCCCGCATCTCACACTCCATTCTTCTCCTCACTTTTAAAGCTTTACACTCTTCTGCCCCTCCTTACATCTCCGCCCTAATTTCTCGTTATGCACCATCCAGACTCTTGCGTTCTTCTCAAGGATGTCTTCTTTCTACCCCCTTTGTATCTAAAGCCCTCTCCCGTCTTAAACCTTTTTCACTGACTGCCCCGCACCTCTGGAATGCCCTTCTCCTCAGTACCCGACTAGCACCCTCTCTATCCACATTTAAGACCCACCTTAAGACACACTTGCTTAAAGAAGCATATGAATAGCACTGTGGATAATACTGAACATATGATACATAAAGCTTGGCCCCCTGCAGACGCACTTACTAGAATTCCCTCCTACTGTCTCTATACCTTCTCCTACCTACCAATTAGACTGTAAGCTCCTCGGAGCAGGGACTCCTCTTCCTTAATGTCTGAAGCACTTATTCCCATGATCTGTTATTTATATTATCTGTTATTTATTTGATTACCACATGTATTACTACTGTGAAGCGCTATGTACATTAATGGCGCTATATAAAAAAAGACATTCAATGTGAATAGAATGTAGGGAAAGGAATGAACACAGGAATATAATATAGGGAAAGGAATGAACATGTGAATAGAATGTAGGGAAAGGAATGAACACGTGAATATAATGTAGGGAAAGGAATGAACATGTGAATAGAATGTAGGGAAAGGAATGAACACGTGAATATAATGTAGGGAAAGGAATGAATATGTGAATAGAATGTAGGGAAAGGAATGAACACGTGAATATAATGTAAGGAAAGGAATGAACATGTGAATAGAATGTAGGGAAAGGAATCAACACGTGAATATAATGTAGGGAAAGGAATGAACATGTGAATAGAATGTAGGGAACGGAATGAACATGTGAATGTAATGTAAATGAAACTGCCCTGCTAATACACATCAAACTTGTATTGTTCTTTCTGTTTATATGTGTGTTAAAAATGTAAGAAACTTGTATAACAAATTTCCTACATTAAACATACATTTATTAGTGTGATAGGTTTACAATTCATGACTTTTTGTTTTTGTGCCTGACTTTTTTTTATTGAGGCATTAACAAAAACTTTTTTGAGAGTAATGATGTTTTTTTTCTGTTCCAGATCTGATCTATATTTTGCATTAGTTGTGCAGTTAATTAACATTAATAAATATCTGCCATATTTTTTTTTTATTGGACCCACTAATAGGTCTGCAAATTAGTTACCTTAACTTTTATACACAATACAAGTACGGTACCAGCAGCAATATTAATAGGAAAAGCAATCACAGACACATAGGCCAGTACGGAAATCAAATCATAAACATATGAATTATAGCACCGCAAAGTCATCTGTTTATGTATTTATTTTTAAAATATTTCTCATGCTAGATCAATTATGATGTTCATCCTATACATTGAAATAATTCCTGGCAGGTTTGATACTTGTAGAGTTAAGTTACTTGTTCAAATAATACCCCAGGGACAATGTAGCAAGAAGTATCTAGTTCTGCAGTCACTGATAGATGACAAATGACAACCTGGTAGAATCAGCAATTGATGGTACTGAGAATCAATTGATTTATCAATAAAGGGGAAGTTAATTTCCTATTAGTATTGACTGTCACTTTATTGTTTTTGTACTAAAACAAGTCAGGTGTAGTCAATTATGTTTAGTTATATATACACTGTATGAGTAACATGCCTTATAAACATGCTTTTCAGCAGACAGTCTGGCTCAGACACTTAGTGCCGGGGTGCTCAAATCCGGTGCTCAAGCTCCCCCAACAGGTCAGGTTTTCATGATATCCCAGATTCATGCACAGGTGGCTCTATCAGAGGTTCAGTCGAAGACTGGGCCTCTGATTGAGCCACCTGTGCTGAAGCAGGGATATTCTGAAAACCTGACTTGTGTGGGGGAGGGGAGCTTGAGGACCGGAGTTGAGCACCTCTGCCTTAGTCCGTGTTGTTACTGGCAGTCATTTTTACCTAACGTATTCCCTCTACTCAAAGACAATACAGTGAACATGTGTTATGATCACAGGAGCAACTGTTAGCTGATAAAGGAAAAAAACAAATATCTTTGGATTTGCTATACTGTATATTCTGATGAACTAGTATTAGTTAAGCTCTTTGATAAGTTGCCTCCCTACGCTTCACTTCTAACCTCTTTGACCTGATACATGTTTCCAAGTGTCCTACATCTCTGGAACTTCCAATCCTAATTTGTCAACCAACAACAATATGCCTGTATCTCTCTGCTCCCACACTGGTCTCATTCAAGAATATTATCTTTAGTTATAGTGGTTTAAGTCATTTTTAAACACTATAGTGTTTGTTAGTTCTGAATGGTGTATGGGTGGGTGAGATGTCTTTAGTGGCCATTCATTGCTCTTACTAATTTAATAGTTTACTGTATGGAGTTCAGACATTGTGCAATAAATAGAAGAAGCTAATAGAAATCAGTGGTAGAAATGTGATGGTAGACGGGGGAGCTATAGTTTCCAAATACATTTTAGTTTCACTCCATATTTTATTTATATATAACCCCTATTTGGGCTTAAAAAACAGAAGATAGGGGCGCACTTAATCTAAATAAAATAATATAATAAATGTGATTGGATTAACAATATTAGTTAACCCTACAGTGAATGTGCACAGATACAACCGTGTGATAATGACTGGATGCTGAAATAGTCCCAAAGAGTTCCAATGATGCAGATAACTGGAGCAAGCCGTTGCTCAGCACATGAAAATGAATAAATAAAACAACATAGTGTAATATTGTTAAGAGACAATGCACCTTAAAAAAACAAAATAATAAAGGATAAAGTGATAGAGCAAGCACTAAAATAAATTAAAACTATTTAATAAAAAGACAAAAATCAAATAACAAAATTAACATTAAAAACATCCACTGATCCTGCGTCCTGGCATAGGGCTACCAGCTGTGAATGGAGTATATGCAGAAAAGTGTGAAAATTGATACAAAGACTGTGCTGAAGCAGGGGTATTTTTAGCAAACAACTGCTGAGTGTAAAATTGCCCTATAAAGGAAAGGTATTTCAAAGCCAATTGCTGAGTGTTGAGTCACCCTGCCGGGAATTAAAGAAATAGTCCACTGCAAAGAAGGTTTTTCTGCAAGTAAAAATCTGCCTATATACTGTATATCTTGGGAGAAAACAGACACCCAAAGGTGAGACTGAAAATTACTGAACTCAGGCAGAAAACCAAATTCTGTTGCTGAAGCGGAGGGATTGCACCTAGAAAATAAATGGTGTACAGCAAATAGACTTTTTTTTTACCTAGCAACTGCACATTTTGTATACCTGATAAAAGAAAATGCATGCACAGCACTGCTGATATTGAAAAAAAAAAAAAAAATTACCCAAGAAAGAAAAGTTTACGGAGATGCCTGTGAGAGCTGCGACCTCTACACGCAGGATATGCCCACCTGTAGAACTACCACAATTGGGGGTTCTAGCAAATACAGTGGCAACAGCTGCAATAGCGCCTCCTGAGGTCAGGAAGAAAATGACACCTGATAGCCTAAAAATGGAGGACAAGATGCGGCGTTCCTGTAATGAACCCTAATCCACGGAAGAGTGGCCCTTCCAGTCCAATAAAGAGGAAGAAATCTCTTACGGGGAACCCAAACCGAGTCACACCCACAAAACACCCCAAGAATGGTGGGGGTGCCTGAACTCGGCACGAACAGAAAAGACCGCTCCCTTTGATGACGAATATGATCAGCAGGAGACAGAGCGGGAGCAGTGGATCACCGAATATTTCCGTCAGCTATTACAGTTGCAAGAAAAGCCGGGTGGATCCAGTGACGCTGCTAAAACTTCAAATGAAGATGGAGACCCCAGTATCCCTGAAGGGACGGTGTTATCCAAATCAAAAAGGAAGAAAAAGAAAAGCGGTTCTTCACTTACCGTGGAAGTAACAGACACGTCCGCAGATCCTGTGGAGAAAAAGGGGGACCGAGTTGCCCTGCAGCCTAGAGAAAATGGAGAATTCGTCCCCCAGTTAACCGAATATCCAGAGGGCCCAAGCCAGAAGTCGTGTACCCCAAAGGAGTGTCTGTCCGGTGCCAACAGTGAGGAACCCTCAACCAACCATCCCAGGGAAGTGGAGCCGGAACCAGTGAGTGACGATCCCCTGACCAGCCCTGAAAACGCCCTGAAAATTGCCAGGCATGACTGTGATCTGCTCTGTGAAGAATTGGAAAGGGAAAAAAATAATAATGCTGAGCTACAGAAGACTGTGCTCGCAATTTACTCTGCGGCCAAGACTGAATTGGAGGATCTCAAGACTGAGCTAGATACTGCAAAGGCTACTATTTCCGCCCTGGATGTAAAGCAGAGCCAGTCTGACAAAATGGTGGCTACGCTAAAGCGGATGTATGAGGAGGCACTGAAGCAGATGACAGTCTTCCAGCAAGCGGTTCATACTCTGCGCATAGAGTTGAATGCTTCACGACAGGAGGTCAACAGTGGCCGGATAGAAGTGGACGTAGCTCAGAAAGAGGTTCAGACACTCCACAGAGCACTGGATGCCTCACATCATGAGACCAACAGCTGCCGCACAGACCTGGAAGTTTCCAGAAAGGAACTACACAGTCTCACTGAGGAGCTGGACATTTCAAGGAAAACTATCCTACATCTTAACTTAGTTCTCAAAGTCTCTCAGGAGGAGCTTCAGAACTTAAACCTGGAGATGGAAGTCTCACGCCAGGAGACAGCCCGCCTCCAAGCAGATGTGCAAAAATGGAAGGTGGACTGCAAGGAAGCCCTGAATAGTACAGAGACTGAAAAAAGAGAAAATTTAAGATTAAAAAAAGAAAATTCTGAGTTGACAGAACACGTCAAGGGAAAGAATGAAGAGCTGCAGGCTCTTAAAGAAACAAATAAACTTTTGAAAGAGGAAATGTTTGAAGCAGAGCACCGACTGCAGAACCAACTGCAAGGTCTGCATACACACCTCCAGTATGCTGAGGAGAAGCAGCAAACGCTGCAGGAAGAAAAGCTGCAGGCTGCTAAAGAGGTAAAAGCGCTGCAGGAACGTCTGAATACCCAGTACGTCCCCACAGAGCAGTATGAGGAGCTAAAGGCCACGCTGCATGTCTTAAGAGCATCATTGGAGGCGGAGCTTCGATACCAGGTGACTGTATGAGAGGGAGCGTGAGAAGGTTCAGAAACTGAAGGCTACCCTGAGCATCACCAAAGTAACGCTAAAAGCCAAGCTTAGAACCCAGGTGACGCGGCACAAAAGGGAGCACAAGAAGGTCCAGAAACTGAAACAAGTAACTGTGGCCCAAGCAAAGAAGTTCATAGTGCTTCACACTGCCCTTACAATCTTTGGTGATGTTAACTCCCAGATATTTAATATGTTTTGGCTGCCAATTAAAATTGAAGACGCACTCAAAAAACAGGGATCTCTCGCGGATGAGATTACAGTCCTACAAGGACAAATATTGACCCCGACTAAGCGTCAGTATCCCACAGCCTCAAAACCCATGAAGACAAGGGTACAGTGAGAGCTGGGAACACCGCTCATCTGAAAAACAAGGTTGCAAAGTCTAAACCACCTAAGGAAGCATAGCAAAACCTTCAGCTGGCCACCAGGCAAAACAGAAAGGTATACGTGCAGAATCAAAATCAGAAGAATCCTTAGTGGATGAAGCTGAAAAGATGGGACATTCTCTGGAGGTGGAATTGCAACTCAATCCCAAAGAATCTGAACTGGCAACACCATGGAGTGGAAAGAGTGCAGAAGGACAGCTTCAAGAGCGGAAAACTCAAAGGGTTACTCTCAAACAATCTGCAACTGTCGCCATACAATCTGCCTACTAAAAGAGGAGCTCCCGACGCAAGGGAAATCTCATGCCCGTGCACTCGGTAAAAAGACTGTACTTGGAAAAAGTTCTCCTCGAGCGACTGAGGAGTGCTGATCTCAAACACCTTCAGGAGGAGACAAAAATAAACTGGAGAAAGGCCTCCAATCCCAGCGGGACAGAGGGTTCTCTTCCTCCATCCACTCTCATTCAAGTCACAGAAAGATCTCGAATGAGAGTGGAAGGATGGGCTTTGGCCGTGGTAAGCCCGAGCTTCCCACAAACAGGGGAGGTATGTAACAGGGGACTTATCCCTGTTCACAAAGGTTCCTCTAATCCAGCAGTGTGGTGGTTAACTGCTGGTAGCAAATTAACTAGCACCACCTGACTGAGTACAGGTAGTAGAAAAAGCCTGCCTTTGAGACAGGAAGTCTCTCCTCCTTTTGCTCACGTGTGAGCTGACCTATGGAGACAGAGCAGAGGTTCTTGAGTCACAGGAGAGACTGACCAAAAGAAACCCAGATCTCTGGAGCTGACTGGTCTTAAGCTCTGCACCGCAGAGCTGATTTTCAAGACACAGGGAAAACTTCTAAACCTGTATGCTGACCAACCCTGGAGACAAGGGAGCTGAAGCAGCGACA
The DNA here is from genome assembly GCF_040206685.1 of Ascaphus truei. Taxonomy (NCBI): domain Eukaryota; kingdom Metazoa; phylum Chordata; class Amphibia; order Anura; family Ascaphidae; genus Ascaphus; species Ascaphus truei. The sequence continues at coordinate 109,044,534 of NC_134483.1, read as the reverse complement.
GTGAAGATTTTCCCTCCAAGAAACAGATATGAGCAGTCTCTTAATACTGAAAGTCTTATCTGCTTATTTTCATGTTATGTGTTTGGGCTGGGAGAAGCTTAACTAATGGAGATGTGAACTGATTGCAAGGATTTCACTAGAAATACTCCCAAGTGATTAGAAGCTTTGTTCCCCCCCCCCCTTGTTTGGAAGAATTTCCTGATGAAAAGGAAAAGGCACAATAAAGCCTTATTATAATTTCACATTATAAACGACTCCAAGTGTGTACCTCTGTAAACGTCCGTCCACAGAGTCTATAGGCGTGTCCTACCCACAAAAGGGGATGGCAAGGTACTCGTTAGGAGGCTCCCTAGTAAGGACTCTGGAGTGTCATCCTAGAGCTACCAGAATGTTATGTTGCCAGATAACCCTGCACTCAGTGCGTGAGAATCCGAAGAGCTCTGTTAGGGTGGTAGGATGCGGATCTTCAAGCAAGAGGGCACCCTGCCAATTGGGTTCCAGTGGATGTGGGGACAGCCGTCAACTAACCAATGATATGTCATAGATAGTGACAACAAAGTGAAAGCTATGTGCCTCTTTGGGTAAGCTGTGTGGGTTAACCAAAGAAGAAGTTGTTTGACTGTCCATGTAAATAAAGAGAGAGGGTCCTGGTGCCCTCTATAATTTCTTCTATCTGCTCACCATACCAGCCCTGCATGGAGTCCAGCACCCTGAGAAAAAGATAAATAAGAGACACAGAGCATTACCAGCACATAACCGATACACCTTGATGTACCACTTTTATTGGTCTGGGAAAGAGGTGTTACATATACATTTACAATGCCACTTCCTTATTAAACAAAAAAGGGACTTATCTAAGAAAGTTTTCCCCTCTATATTACAACACATACCGTACATTGCCTGAATCTTTCTCAAATATACAGTAGTCAATAACTTAATGTATAAGGCTTTGCGTGTCAGATGACCTACCCCGAACGTCATCAGGGCTGGCACTCCAGGATCCCTATGATATATGGGTACATTGTGCTACGAATGCTCATTTTTATAGGGGGAGATTGGAAGTGAAGTGAATCATCCTTCACTTTCGTTCACATCCTGGTTGGGCCTGCCCATGACAATGTGATTGCTACACCATGCAGTACATGATTGGGAGCCAAAACTCCAGTGGCACTCAGGTGGCGACAGTTCCTGGCACTCAAAGGGATAATAAATGTAGATATTTGTTACATCAAGCACAGTCCCACTACTTTTTAGCCACTTTGACTGCATTTAGGAGAAGTTCCGGAAGGAAAAAAGTGGAGCACTGCTGCAATACAAAACTGGGGCTAAACACGGAATAGTTAAAATAAAAACACCTTTATTCCATGGTGTACAGGGTGGAGTGCAGGTAGAAAAACTCTAACGCGTTTCGCGCATAGCGCTTTGTCAAAGAGTATTGACTGCATTTAGAAATGAGTTATACTAAGCTCACTCATCAGTGCAATGTCAAAATGAAGTTGAGAAGGATTATCTATATTAGAACTTTTCTGATAGGATTATTGTTTTCATGCTTGATACTGCTGCGGCCAAGTTTATTCGAGCATTTGCCCGTTCTTGGCCGCAGCAGTAGCCTGGCGCGCGCCCGAGGGTGACGGGCGCGCGCCGAAGCAGCGGAAGAGCGCCCTCCGATCGGGGCGCTCTCCCTACCGCTGCCGGGTCCGCCGGGTCCCCCGGAACCCCCTGCTGCCGTCCCCCACATCGCGGGACACCCTGGACGCGCGTGCAGGGGGCGCAGGCTCCCGAAGACGCGTGACCGCGCGTCTATGACGCGCGGCACGCCGAGGGGCGGCCACTAGCAAGCCGGGAAATCTCCCGGCTTGCGGATCTGGCCGATGCGCAATAAAGCGTGTCGGTAGTGTATGTATCACAACGATCCTACGCCACTGTATGGCTGATATATTAAGACCATGGTAAAATAATCTTGGAATGTGTTTAAGTATCAAGGTTGTGACACCTTTTTGTGGACCAACATGTTCTTAATAAATTAAATTATAGTGTACAGAAATGTTGAAACCACGTGAGTTTTTTCTTCACGAGTACTAATCTAATTCTACATTGACTGGTAGTTGATGCAGCAAAACATTTTAGTAAAAGAACATAATGGGGAAGCTGTATCAACATTAAAGAAAATGCTTACAGAACTTTGTTTCGATTCATTGCTTAATTTTCTGATCGCATTTGCGTCAAATTAATGAAATGATTTGTTATATTTGATGCAAATTTTTAGAAAGAAAAATTCCATTTGTGTCAATGTTGCTTCAAATTTTTTATAATACATCACCCCTTATACAGTATATCACTTGGTAGGATCAACAATTGATAAGTAAGAATCAATTTATCAAATCAATAATTGGCCAGAAAGAATCTTCACAGATATTGTTGAAGTATTTTTTGCATTGTGTATGAATCCCTTATTCTGACATTGCTGTCTCATACTCTGCATTGTTTTCTCCTATTCACCCACTTGAGCTTTCAGTTGATATGCATGTGGTCAGCTGGACATTTGGGGTCTGACTACATAATTCATACTAGTGAGCTGGTTTTCTAGTCCAGGTATTAAACAAGGACAGGACTAAAGAACTATGATTAATGGTTCTGCTTTTGTTTACACAAACAAGCTTATAAAGAAAGTCCTGAGGCTTCCACCACACCATCTATGTATGTATGTACAGTATGTATGTATCATTGTATTTATATAGTGCCAACAATGTATGCAGTGCTTTACAACATTACAATAGGAGGTAAACAAATGACAAACAATCAGGGGATAAGTGCAACAAGTAAATGACAACACATGGCAAGAGGAGACCCTACACCAAAGAGCTTACAATCTAAGTGAAGTGAGCTATTCTATTCTCTTCTCTCCCTTTTCAACTACTGTATATCTAGGAGCCCACTTGGTGTACTCATCCAGTGAACTGCAGTGTAACCGTGTTTTGCCAATCTGCACAATATGACTTTATTACTTGCATGTAGAGATGGGTGACATTCGTGCTGGAATTCTGCGGATTGGCCTTTACTTTCAGCTGCAGAATTCCGCAGATCAATCTCAAAAAAGCAAAAAAGTGTTTTGGGTTTTTTTTAGCGCAGAAAATCCGCCTGTTTTTGAATTCTTACATGTCCCAATTCCGAATCCCTGAAAAATGGCTTTTTGTCGAGTAGAGTGGAGGTAGAGACCTATTTTATTAGTCTCAAGTTATATATATATATATATAATCCCCTCAAACCTCCCTCCAAATAACATATTGAGAGACCACTGTGCTCAAAAAGGAGCACACCTGAAGTACCTGGGAGATATGCTAATGAGTTATACATAGTATATTTAAATGATTCACATCCAACACTTCCTAAAAGGATTTCCATAATAACTATAGTTGACATCTTAGGCACCTTGTGAGGAATGGAACAAGATTAGAACCCCCAACTTCTGCTAGTCTGGACAGCAGCTCTAGTAGTGTGAGCTAAACCAGCTCTGGGTAGTACCATTGTCACAGCATACTTTTGAGCTTCTCACTACTCACACCTGTAGCCCCTTCCTCCTTACTTTCTTTAAAAGTAGACCGCTTCCTGGTTGCCATTTCCAGTTCAATGTTCCGTATGCACAAAAATGAGCACACCTGAGATACCTGTGAGATACTGTATGCTAATAGCTGGATTAGATCCAGGTGTCTCTCTCATATCAAACATTGCTAAAACCTAGTTTAAAAGCTCCGCTAAACGGATTCCGGCAGTTTTGCCCATCTCTACTTGCTCCTGTTTCAGTCTCCACTGCTACTTACACATTTTCGGCCTCAATTCCCTTACAACAGAGAGACTTCCCTGGAATTCTCACTGCTTAAACCCCACATTTCTAGCTGTTGTTGCACAGTAGCGCAATGGAATACACAATGTATAATACAAACATGTTTTGTTGAACACTTTCAAATTGAGCCAACTAAAGATGAAAAATGAGCTGTTAAGCACTAATTCCCAGACACCTGTCTCACTGTAATCAATGAGGGTCATTAGAGATATTTTCTCTAATTTTTCTTTATTGCATATTTAATGTTTGTACATGGATCACTGTGGCAAAGGTGGTGAATAATGTAGAAAATGGAAGAAAATACGATTTTAAATAATGCTGTGTGTATATGAAATAGGAAAGTAATTGTAGAAATATAGAGGAATTCACGATGACCGGTTTCACAGACTAGCTTCCAAAGCATCGCTCCAGAATGAACGAGTTAACGAAGGTGGTGGTTAAGGGACTAACAGCTTTTGGTCTGAACGTGCTGACTGTGACGGCTGCAGAAAGAAATTAAACCTCATACATAATCCTTTTGATATTGCTATCTTTTCTCAGTGATTCATCAAACCATAGAGATGAATGACCAGCAATTAAAGCAAATACATGAGTGGAAGCCAGCAGATGGTGAATTAATGTAAGTCTGTGAGAGAACCAGAAAGAGCTCCAAAATAAAGCTTATAGAATTCTTAACTTCGTTATACTTCTGCAAAATAAAAAATAGATAAAAAAATATAGCCATCCCTTTGTCAATGGGCAATATTACAATAATACTTATAGGTTTTCCATTACAAATCTATGCATTACATGCTAATACTCCCAAAGCTTTTTTTTTTTTTTTTTTTACGTGAATTCAGATTTAATTTTGTGTTGGTTTATTTGCATTCCTACAACCTATTGTAAACCCAAACCAAATAGCAGAAAACCATATGGTGTTAACACAAGCAGCTACAAACTTTTAACCTTAAAAATCTCAAAATCAGCTAAATATTTTGGGGGGGAAATTGCCCTGTCTAATTGCATTGAATTCCATGTAGCAATTTTTACATGAGCAGAAAAGTTTTCATTTTGTCATAACTTCATTTTTTATGATGTTTCATCTCAAACTGTTTAACGTAATTTCACGCCAATTCCTGTCCGCTTTTGCTTTTCCCTTTTACAGTAAGTGGTGCAACAAACATACCCTACTAGCTCTATATAAACATGGTCCTGTAATGCATGAGGAATCCCTAAATGGGAACTAAACATTGGTGGTGACCCTTATGGCATCCAGGGGACATCATTGCACATTTCTTGCGGAGATCATCTTGACTGCTGTATGGAAGCAGTGAATATGATCTGAACTGAAGAGGAGGGCTTCCTCTTCCAATAGTATCAGGAGGCAGGACATGACAATGTTAAATGTTAGCAAGATTGTAACAGGGGACGTATCCCTGTTCAGTAATGTGCCTTTAATCTAGCAGTGTGGTAGTTAATTACTAAACACCACCTGCCTGATTAGATTGTTTACAAAAAGCCTGCCTTTGAGACAGGCAGTGACTCCTTAGCTCTGACTGAGAGCTGACCAGTCTTGAGCTCTACACAGCAGAGCTGATTTCAAGACACAGGGAAAACTACTACACCTGAAGCTGAACCAGGAAGTGAGAAGATTTTCCCTCCAAGAAACAGATAAGACTTTTATTCTTAAGAGACTGCTTATATCTGCTTATTTCATGCTATATGTTTTTGGGCTGCGAGAAATGCTTGACTAAGGGAGATGTGAATTATTGCATAGTGTTTCACTAGAAATACTCCCAAGTGAATAGAAGCTTTGTTCCCCCCCCCTGTGTTTGGATGGATTTCCTGATGAAAAGGAAAAGGCACAATAAAGCCTTATTATAATTTCACATTATAAACGTCTCCAAATTGTGTACCTCTGTGAACGTTATATATATATATATATATATATATATATATATACACAAATATTACATATATATACTCATATATGGAAGCCATACATTAAAATATAATGTTATTGAGTACAAAAGAAAATGATAATACTTTATAAACATACAGTCCATAATCTATGAATCTGTCTTTATATTTATTTGAATGGAGCTATAATGATCTCAAGCAATGGGATGGTGGCTTCACATCATACTAAATAGGGCCTAGTGAGAATTTGACATCACATCAAAAGTTACCAGAGATATTCTACGGTCTAACTCCACAAAATACACAGAGAAGACAAATACTGTAAAAGTTCAGAGCCAACTCTGATGGTTGCAACTATTTTATAATTCCCTAATTTCTGGTTTCTAATTTGTCCCTTTCAAAGGGTGTGTGGACTACAGTATGTGGAAAAAAAAGACCTCTTGAATAACACTGTACATATTATAAATGGGAAGGAATCATAGAAATATATACATGAATTACACTGAAGGTTGACACAGCATGCTGACGCAGTTCCATGATCATTCTGTTCAATTTCATCAAATCTAATAAAGAGATTTTTAAAAACTTGTGGGTGCTTTTACTTTATTACAATTTGAGTGTATGTTATAGACTCCAGGTTAGGCTTCAACATCAATATTTGTAAACTAGGACTTACGTTTCTGCTAAGTACAAGAAATATACAGTATGACTTATAGCATTCAGTACTTAATATCAGTGTCAGACTGGGGCATCTATGGCTCACCGGGATGCTGATTAAACGGCATAAGCCAGCCAATTTCCCCCACACCCCCTCCGAACCTTGAGGGTGATTGTCGAGTGGGGGAGGGGGAAGAAGGGAGAGCTTGCAGTTATCTAGTGTTTGGGGCGCATGGTGACTGGCAGGAGAGGGGATCCGCATAGTTAAAGGGGTGGGAGGAGAGCCTGTCTGGCAGGTGAGCAGGATAAGAAGGGTGCCCAGCTAGGTTGGCCGGCAAGGAACGCCACAAGAGCCTGTCATGCAGGAAGGTCTACCAGGGCTGTGGGCCCACAGGGTTTCCATGAATAACCGGTGGGCTATTTCAACCCTGCCCAATGTTCTTCTAATAGCATTCCATATTTGTTTCAGTTTCAATTGATGTTTATAACGTTTTTGTTGAATGATTTGTCAATTGTCTGAGCTAGTTTGATTATTTATTGGGCACAATGACTTTGTTAATGAAAATGTCATAGGCCCTTATTCAATATGCTATGAAGTAACTTCTCCACAGGGTAATTCTTGCGCTGCCCACAAGCAAGACAGGACCCCGATACTGAGGTGGGGAAGTAGTAAACCACGCACCCACAGCAGCGGAAGCGTGCCTGGCAGGCGGATTGTCAAACGTAGCCGGGTCTGGGTTGGAGAGAGTGGGTTAGTGGATACTTGCCAAGGTCTTGGAATGGAGAGTTCAGAATAGTCAAAGTCTGTTAGCCGTGGTCTGGGGTTGGAGAGGTTAGAATCGTTTAGGTCCATACAGACGTGGTCTGGGTTGGAGATATCTGCAAGGTCGAGGGTAAGCCGGGGTCAGTATCCAGAGAGATTCCAAGGTCCAGCCGGGTCGGTACACGAAGGGTTAACTGCAAGCAAAACACAGGACAAGGAGCAGGGCACAACAGACGTAGGAGCTCAAGGCTACAAGAAGTTATGCTCAGCAAGGTATGAGAGGAACTGCAGGGTTTATGTAGCACACAGAAACCAGTAGCAAGGGAGGCGGAGCAGAGGCGTGGCCTCCGGAGGCAAGGATTGGCTGCAGGAGACAAGTGGGCTAAATGAATACTTGCCAGGCAGCTGGGGAGTGGTGCATGTCGTCATGTGTGTGGACCGTGCGCGAGGGAAGCGTGGCGTGTCCGAGGGGGCAGAGCTAAGCTCCGTGACACACTAGAAGAGCTGCGTGCGCGCTCTGTAAGCAGAGCGGGGGTGCGCGCTGGTGCCAGAGCGGAGGTCTGAGATAAGACAGGTAAGGAGGGAACACATCGCAAAGGACGTGTTCACCGATTCCTTACACACAGAAAAGCTCTGCGTTACATTCATTCATTTTAAGAATTTTTACAGCATATTGAATGGGGGTCTTAGAGTGTTTTTTGTATAAAATGTTATCCACTTCTAAATATGGATCCTACAAATAACAGAGATACAGCATGTGAATTACTTTTGATCACTGAAACACAAAATGTAACAATTATTTAACACCCCTAGGGCCTTTACATAATAAACAGAGCACAACTATAATCAGTTTCTACAAGCCTTGTTAAGAGAAAAATTACCAAAGACTTCAGTAATATTATACCCTACTGATATTTTTAGATGCAAGCTTTCAGTAGCACTCTCTTAGACATGTCGTGATAAATAGATGCCTGAGGAAATGACATGAGCACTCCAGAAAGCTTGAATCTGATAATACCATATGGCCAACAAAGGTATCATCTTTACCCAATCCTTTGATTGTTTTCTCTTTACAAATTGCATTTTCTGCTGGCGAACAAGGTACTCTGCTCAGCTTGCTGGAATGTGATCTCACTAGGATTTCAATATGAAAGTGCAACATCTTAGCATTTCAGAGACTTGATGTAAGGAACTGACTTTGCTAAATGGTTTAAGGGCATGGCTAAAACTCTTGGGAAATGAACTATTAAGAAGCTGTTTTATCTTTACCTGAACAATATAATTCCCCACTATTTATCACACTGTTTTACAAATTGCAGTGAGACTGATATCTGATGACATTGAGTAATCCTAAGTAATCCAGTAAACTGTACAGCCTACTAGATAATTGTTCCCATTGTTATGCTTCACGTCCTTACTATTCATATACTGTACATAAGAAGAAGCAATAGTTTGATTCTTTAATATAAATTATACTTTTGCTACCTGGGACCCTTTCGCTCAGATGTTTATGGACTGTGGTGTACAATTCCAAACATAAGGAACATACACATGGGAAAAAATGAATAACATGAGATGCTTTCTAGACTCTCTAGTAAAAGGTTATAGAAATGTACCACTATTTTAGTCTGTTTTCCAAAATATCGCAGAACAGTATTACTGATAATTGAATGTGTGTTATAAGTAGACTCCACTACTGAAACGTATAGTAAGCTAATGCTTTCTGGCTGCATCCAACTGATGGTTAGCAAGTCCTTCATATGATTACTAATACATGAAGCCATTCAGCAGTGCACAGTGGTGTACGCATTGTGATATTAATTTAAAAGATTTAATTTGATTGTAATGTCCAACACTTGTAGAGAAAGCTGTGTATTTTATGTCATTTTAAAACTCTGTATTTTCATAGATTATTAATATGTATAATTAGTGTGCAATATAAATGTATCATAGCTAGCATGCCTGAAAATCATCATCGTGTATTGTTTATTTATAATATCATAGCATTACAGGAAGACAAAACACCCACAAATTAATATTAAAAAAAAGCTATGTGAATATACGTATATTGACATCCATATACGCCGTGTTTAAAAATACGTTTGACTCCAATGCAAACATTTGTCATATATCTACTTAATGCAAGGGTTCTCAACTCCAGTCCTCAAGAGCTCCCCAACAGGGCAGGTTTTCAGGATATCCCTGCTTCAGCACAGGTGGATCAACCAGTACCTGCTTCAGCACAGGTGGCTCAATCCGTGTCTCAGTCTTCAACTCAGCCACTTATTGAGCCACCTGTGCTGAAGCTGGGATATCCTTAAATCCTGACCTGTTGGGGGGGGGGAGGGGGATTTGAGGTCTGGAGTTGAGAACCCAGACTTTAATGTTTTTCTGTACTAGATCTAAAGATTGAAAACGTTAATTTTGATACGTCCATCTTGAATTAGCACTTTTAGTCGGGCACTGGGTGTGTGTGTTGTGCAGTGCAGGTACTTCAGTGCGACTGACACTCAAACAGGTTAGAACATTGCTAGAAAGAGTCTCTAGGGAGCTATCCACAGCCTAAATGTATTATTTTAGTGGTCAGTATATACATGTTGGCTTCTGGCATGCATTTTTTCTCTTAAGGGACCTCCAGCTGCTGTCAAATACAATATGCTACCACTGACAGCTTGGCAGTCCCAGGAGACATGAGAGCAACAAGGTGATTCGATAAGGAAGTTCAAGTGCATTTATTCTGTTTGAACAATCGCTTGAATTCCAGTAAAAATAAAATAATACGGATTTCCACAATGTTTAGATGTTAATAAGGAGGACACACAGTCCAAGTCCATATAATTACATACATCCCTTCATGCAAAAAGCAAAATTGTTGCACTGCAGAGACCTTCTAGACTAGGGGTGGCCAACTCCAGTCCTCAAGAGCTACCAACAGGTCAGGTATTCAGCATATCCCTGCTTCAGCACAAGTGGCTCAATCAGTGGCTCAGCTGAAGACTGAATCAGGGATATGCTGAAATCCTGACCTGTTGGTAGCTCTTGAGGACTGGAATTGGCCTCCCTTGTTCTAGACTATTATAGAAGGTGAACGGAAAATCCTCTTGTGTGCTAAAATCTGCAGATTACAGAACTGCATCATGAATAATGTTCAGCTTGTGTACATGTAAATGATATAAAACCCAGTGGGGAATCTCTAACCCTCACACTGGCCAATCTGGCACTAGACACCTGCCTTTGATATATTAAAGTCCTTTTCATCAACATTATTTCAGCTTTTAATATAATGAATATTTATATCGAGATTAGCTTGTAGTTTTCTAGCTATATACAGTGTATGTGTGTGTATGGTACAGATACCTCTACACACATATATATATATATATATATATATATATATAATCAAAAAATAAATAGATGATACCGTTCTGTGGCTAACGAAATGCTTTTATTTGTGCGAGCTTTCGAGATACACTGATCTCTTCTTCCGGCGATGTTACCGGTAACATCGCCGGAAGAAGAGATCAGTGTATCTCGAAAGCTCGCACAAATAAAAGCATTTCGTTAGCCACAGAACGGTATCATCTATTTATTTTTTGATTATTGAAGCTCGGCTAACACGGTACTGATACCTCTACATATATATATATATATATATATATATATATATATATATATATATATATATATATATATATATATATATATATATATATATATATATATATATATATAGTGTTCGACAAACCTATACATTTGCTCGCCCCGGGCGAGTGGATTTAACCCCCGGGCGAGTAAATATTGGCCCAAGCAGCACACGTTTGGTACTAGGTGGCGAGTAGATTTTTTTGTGTGGCGAGTAGATTTTTTGGTGATTTGTCAACCACTGTGTGTGTATATATATATATATATATATATATATATATATATATATATATATATATATTATATAAACACACACATACACACTCAGAAAATACAACTGACATTCACCAGTCAAGAAAGTAATTTGTTCACCACAAGGTTTACATAACACACAGTATAATTTACCTGCATATACATAGATACAGGCCCCCCTATTATTGTTTATTTGTAAAGCGACAGTATATTCTGCAGCGCGGTACAATTGGGGTGAGTCATATAAATGACAAACAGAATGACCTACAAATAGGGACAAACAGATACAGAAGGTAGTGAGAGCCCTGCTCATGAGAGCTCACAATCTACAGTAAATAAGGGATAACGTTAAACAAAAGGTACCGTGGCTGCTCATTGTGGGACAGAGTATGGTCCAGCCAGATAGCTGGTCCCATTAAAGTGTAGGGGTGTGGGTGTTCGAGGGTGTTAGTGTGGAATTGTGTCCCAATAGGGTTGGATAGTAGGGATATGCCAAATAGTCTAACTTTAAAAGGTGAGTTTATAGGGAGATGCAATGTGTAATTCTAGAGGATTTGGGATGCCAGTGTAGGGATTTGCATGTGGAGCTGTAGATGTGGAGCGGAGGAGGGGACTGGGAGTGGCATTTTGAATGGATTGGAACTGGGACAAGGGGAACACCAATAATCATACAGACCCTCTTCCCTTAATGATCCTAAAGATCCCCTTCCTCCAATTATTATACAGATCCCCTCCCCCAAGTGCGTGTATATATATATTCCATATAAGAAGGTTGAAACTTAAAATAGAACTTGCACACATTTCATGCAATCCCATACATTTTGAGATACTAATGTAGTAGTCCATCCTAGAACCAAAGTGTCAGTGACCTTTTGCAGGAGTTATAACTGGATGATTAATGTTTTTTAACAACATCAGACACCTGCAATTATTTTTCTAAAGTTAGTTTGTAAGTATTGGGGGTGAGACTTGGTGGGGAGGAAGGGATTGATATTCTCTGGGTGTCACTAATTGTTCAACAAGAGTTTGCACAGGTAAAACACCCTCACTCACTTTTACTGATAACACTTGACTGGTAAACACTACCCCATTCAGAGACCTGAAAAGGGGGCATTTTTCCTAATTTCCACAGAAATAAAAAAGTGGTACAATATTTTCTTTAAGCATAGATGCATTTATCTGAGGGAGTTAGTTTTGGTTGGCACCTTTTAACTAAAAGAGCAGAAACATACATAATAGTTAGTCATAAAATATCATGCGGCCCAGTCAACATGAAGGGAGCCAAGTCATATTCATGTATACAAAATGATTCTATGGGCCGATGCAGTAACTTGCGAGAAGGCTGAATTTGGCTGTTTTATTGCGAGATTGGCATGTAGTATGCAGTTGATGGCGGTATGTGTGCGAGTTAACTGAAAAACGGCATATGCAATTGTTGCCGGAAATCAAGCGCCGGCGGGGTGGCGAGAATGGCTATTTCGCCATATTAAGCAGCACGCAGAATTCAGTAGATGCCGAGTAAGATCTCGGGGGTGCGCGGGAGAAACTCCTTGCGAGAAAAGCGCCAAAAAGCTGCGGCACCAACAAGCAGGCGAGAGCCGAACATTTCTGCTGCTAGTGACATTGTTGTGTCATTGTACTGTTGCTGCTGGCAGCGCAGCTTCAATTGTATTACATGTCATTCAGAACCTGTTACATGTGTTGTTTATAATAAAATACATTATTAATGTTAGCCAAAGGTGTCTGTCTTGTGAATGACAAGAAGCAGGTATTTTCCTAAAACTATCTATTGAGGGACAGCGCTGTGAAAGCCTTGCTAATGTCACTAGCAGCAAGAAACACACTGCTGTGAGTAACAGAATGCGTTAAACTATCATGAGGTGATTTTTTCATGTTCAAAAGTTGCCGCCAAATTCTTCTTCAATACAGATACATGAAGTGATTCCCCACTTGCTGCATGCACGGGTTACAGTACACACAGCAACTCACTGAAATGTAAGCTTTGCAACAGAGTCCAACACACAGACACAAATGTACATGAAATGTCACAAGACACATGCACACATGTATCACCTCTTGACATGTCAAAGAACAGAAGACACAACTGTAGCACTGCACCAGGTATGTTTCCAAAGTATCTAATTAGGGACAGCAGTAAAAGGTTTGCTAATGTCAGTAACAGCAAGACACTCACTACTGTGAGTAACTGAAAGCTTTAAGCAAGAAGGAGGTTTTTTTTATTTATGTGCAGAGGTTGACGCCACATTCAAGTGAAATACGGATACATGCCGTCATCCGCCACTGACTGCAGGAACTCGCAACATGTGCAACTCACCATTGTATCTCACAATCGCCATTTACTGCATTTAGCTGCAAATTCCCGCCAAACACAGGAGATTTAATCGCGCTGCCGACACACACATATCGCAAGTTACTGCATCGGCCCCTAAATTGGCAGAAGACTCATTAATATGTGTTTTGTTTTTTTTAAACAGGTGGGAGACCAAAGATGAAGATCTTCCAGAAGAGGAAAGAATTCTGCTGGAACAGTTGAAACAATTGGCTTTAAATCCATCTTCTTGAAATCAGTGACGGCAACACTGCTCTCTTTCTGTTTATTAAAGGGGTTAAGAAGGTGTTTGCGCTTTGTATTTTATTCCTGCTTGAGAAGTCGTTAAACAGTAAGACAAAACATTGTAATGAAATATATCAATGATTAAATCCTTTCTGTTGAATGTCTGATCGCAGACATCAATTAGTAGAACCTTAGAGTTCTAATTATCTGCGATTTCAGCTGAAGCATTTTAATATTCTATGGAATTAATTGTAGTGGAGCAGTAGGCACAGAGTACATTTTGCTGTAATCGGAAACACAGCATACTGATATTTTGGGATTATTTCGAGTCATCAAAACAGTTTAAATAAAAGTAGTGATACTGCATCAGATATAAAAAAAAATGCTATAAACATTGTAACTAGCGACCATGTTTTAGTAAGGTTTGTACACGATTTATGCAATAAAAGGCAAAAAAGAAGGAGGTTTTTCAAAAATACATCTCGTTTCATTAACAGGATAGAAGACTATGGGGGGTTTGCATTCAAGTGTGATAGTGCCGATCGTTCACGAAAACATGGAAAATCCCATTCATGTCAATGGAAGATTCTGTGCTGTAGTGCCCAACCAACTCTATGACACGCTAATGAATAATCCGCTTAAAGTGTAAATAAGAACGTATTGTGACTTTGCGAATAAAAAAGATAGTTCTACTACACTCACCGCCCTTCAACCATTGGTGACGTCAATGGGATATTGTGCTGGCAAACACAAACACATTTCTGTGGTGCCTTATTACCAGTGAATCCTCAGCGCAATCTTTTCAATGGAAACCCCAGACTTGCCATGTCAGAAAAGTCAGCTTGAGCATTACAGCTATATTATACTGATGGTAGACAGGATAACAGGAAGGAAGAAAGACGTAAATCATCTTACATGTAGGTGATGTTTGAGGAACATTCTGCATCTATTTAGCTAAATTACAGGAAAATGAAGTGCAACTAAGCATATAATTTAGATTACTAAGTGGCATGCCATTGATTTATTACTGTATCCTGAATGTCATCCTTAACGTGATATTGAAATGTGTTTTGTACTTCTCATTCTTCTCTATATAACATTTGTGTGGAAAACATAGCTCTTTTCTCACCACAGCATATTTTTATGTTTAAAGGGCACTTGATTGCAAAAACTGTTTTAACGTCTTGTACAGTACTAAAATATGTCTTCTCGTGTTGTGTTGGCAGCTGCTGTTTAGTCTTTATGCATCTAATAATGCAATGGATAAACCAGCATTTTTTCCAGGTCATGGGGTGCGCAGATTGATATGAAAAATATAGAAAACACACAATAGTGGAAATACGTTTGTGACAGTTTACGGACTTGGTCTTTGGATCCACAGGGGATAGATATACTCACATATATACTCACATATTCCCCATTCTTTGGGGCATATCCTAAATCTGTGCCAATGGTGTGCAGTCCTGTACACTTGTCAGTCTTAGAATGGGATGACCCTTGTGAATAAGGTAGAAAACCCCAGTAGTGCAGACTGGTACAATAATTTTATCAATTAAACAAATAAAAGTAATACACTCACATGGTGTCAGATCATTAAAAGCATAGGATATATCAGAGCACAGCAGACTGGGATCGACAGCGCTCTGAGCGCACTCACCGCTCCTCTCCTCAGCGTTCTCTGCATCTCTCGAGCCGGCTCCCGCACTGCCGGATTGAGTCCCCGGATGGTAAGCAGAAGCAGAGGCAGCACTGTGCCAGCGGCCTTCACAGAGATTCACTCAACGCGTTTCACCGGCTTGCAGTTTCATCAGGAGTGGTGTTTAACATAACTACTGCCTTGAAATACTCTATAAACTCTTCTTATTGGGTAGAACATAATGATACAACAGAGCCCCGCTTCTCGGCGCTCCACTTTCCGGCAGTCCGCCAATACGGCGGTGCCAAGAAGGGGGCCGCCATGACAGCGCATGCGCAGCATGGGCCATCCAGCGGTCACGCACGTGCAGAATGGGCCGGCCAGGGGTAGCGCATGCGTGGAATGGAGGGGTTTCCTTCTGTCACGCATGCGTAGAACGGCGCATTACCGGTCAGCGCATGCCCACCTAACGAAAATCACTGGTTCCACTTTACGGCGGGTCCTCAGAACGGAACCCGCCATATTAGTAGGGTCCTCCTGTACTAGTGTTGGACACAATAAAGATTTAAAGCAACTTTAAAACAATTGGCTGGAACCAATTCCTTTCTAACAAAATAGTTACTCATAGACTACCCTGGAAACAATGTATAGGCAAGTATACAAATGAATCACAGAATTACATTTTAATACGGTAATATAGGCATTATGAGGAAATTGATGGCATATGTAATCCATTATTAACTATGTCACACAACATCATATAATACAGTACATACAATATTATATATATATATATATATATATATATATATATATATATATATATATATATATATCCACACACAGTATATAGAGGACCAAAAAGGTGAAAAACATAATTCTCATGAGCATATTTAATATAGTTCATAAAATCCTGCGTCTATCTAAATGAACAGAGATTGATGGTTGATTGATACACAGTATATAGCTTCCATAAACTGTAATAATATAAGTAAATATTAGAACATATTACAGTATGAACAAATTTGGATATGCCCAAACGAATAGGGAATATGTGAGCATAAACCCTGTAGATTCAAAGACCGAGTCTGTAAACTGTAACAAACATATTGCACTATTGTGTGTTCTCTAAATATTTATATATAAACCTGCGCTCCCCATGACCTGGAAAACGGGATTGAAAAAGCAGTCCACAAAGGGGTTGAGCTGCAATCAATGGTTATCGTTTATTTTTTGTATCACAAAATTGTTTTGAATATATTACCCTTGTATTTTACCTGAATTTCACTTTAGTATCATAAGTATCATACCATCTTATTTAAGATCTTCACTTCTATGCACCATTTTTTTTACAACACTCTGTTTTCGATAAACCAACATGTGCATACACTGAAGTTTCTGAAAGATGAAGTCCTACTTTGTAACATGATGGAATTGGAATAAAGTGAAAACAATCAGTTATGTAACGACTTCTCTAGCATTATTATCTGGGGTTTTTTTTTTTACAATTGAAACGGTTTATTATAGATTCATTTAGGTACAAAACTCGAGCTGGAAGAAGGATATTTATGGAACACAGAATATACAACATGCACCGCCTCAGATTTGTATCTGTTAATTAAGGGCCTTATTCTATGTTCACCAAAGATGCTATTTGGGATGTTTTCAGACAAAAATCCCCATTGCAGTCTATGGTGATTTTCAGCCAAAACTATCCCAATGTAACGCGTAGCTCACCACAAACCAGACGCAACCGCGAGGCTGAGGTAGGGAATTGTATAAATGCCAACCCACAACCGCGAGGGCGCGCCTAGAGTGTAGAATAGACTTGCAAGCCGGGTCAGGAGTACAGAAGGTAGAGTAGTCGTTTATACTGGCCGGGTCTCGATTAGAGAATAGCGGATCGTTGGGGTACTTTGCCAAGGTCAGGATTGGAGAGTGGAGAGTAGTTGTTGCGAGGGTAGCCGAGGTCAAGATTGGAGAGTTCAGAATGATCGTACATAAGCCGGGGTCAGGAGAGGAGAGATGCGGAGTCCAATGAACGTAGCAGGGTCAGGCAGCTGCAGGAACAAGGCAGGATGCAGCAAGGCACAAGGCAGGATGCAGCAAGGCACAGCGTCACACAAGGTTATGATCAGCAATGAGAGACTGAGCGTGGCAGGTATATAAAGGGTCCTTCATCCAATGGTGAGCCAGGGCGGAACAAGGAGGAGGAAGTGGATAGGCTGCTGGGTCGCGCAGGTGCGCCCCATTGTGCAGCCAGATTAGACCGGGGGTGGAGCTATGTCCCGCGCGCGTCACCGACGTCAGGGGTTGGCGACCAATCGCGCACCGCGCATGCCCGTCGCGTTAGCGGAGTCCGGAGGCGGGTCCAAAGGAGACCTGTTCCGCGTGCGTCACCAAGTCAGGGAATGGTGACCTGAACGTGCGTCACTTGTGCACCGCGCATGTCCGTCATTAGAGTGGGGGCGGAGTCTGGGAACCGATCCGGAGGGAAGGCTGGCTGAACGGGCAGGCCGCACGTCAGAGCGGAGGTGGAACCCGCGGAGGGACAGACCGATCGCGCCCCGTCCGCGCGCATGCGCAGCGGGACCGCCGTGGCATCGCGCATCTTGAGTGCCTGAGGGATTGGGATGGAGAGATGAGTTTCGGCCATCAGGATGGCGAATCCTCACACCCAAACAGAGGCTTTGTCATATATTGAATTACCCTTTAAATGTATGTTTAATGCCTTTGTAAATGAAACCCAGAGCAAATACTGCTTATGCCATTTGTTAGATAGAAACTATTATCCCATCAAGAAATGAATGCAGCAAAGATTACAGGGATGCGCCATAAAAAGTGGGGCAGAAAATAGCCCCAGATTTACCAAATACAATCCCATGGATTCAATGGGATTTGTTTTTTTAATAAATCTGGCTCCATTATTGTCCCTGTTTTACAGCCAAGAGACTTAGGGGCCTATTCTAGTAGCCCCGATAACACACTTATCGAGGGCCTTTTCGGCCAAAATGCCTACTGCTACGGCAGAAAGCCTCGATAAGTGGGCAATAAAGGCATGAATCGCCATTTTTTGCTGCCGTCCTAAACATATCACCAGATGAGCGGCAGGTTCTGAAACTCGTGCAATTGTAGTAGCCTCGATTATCTTATTGAGGCGAATCGCGGCTCTAGAATGGCGAGTTTCTCCTAAAATCCACACACCAGGAAAAGTTGGCATGAGGCTGGGGAGAAGCTGCAGGGGCAGTGGTGAGAGAGGACTTAGAAAAAAAATGCCTTTTTCCTGCATCGTATTAATGTCGTAAGTCTCCGGAGCTGATACCCATTAATATCAGCACCAGAGACCCCCGGCATGAATCCTATGCATTAAAAATGCATTTTCAGGCAACTTCATTACCTTAGCGGCTGACCGCTAAGGCAATGAAGGGGTTACATAGTTAATGAGGTTGAAAAAAGACATACGTCAATCAAGTTGAACCTATGCTAAATTTAGACAACAGATACTTTATCCTATATCTATACTTCCTTATTGATCCAGAGGAAGGCAAACAAAAAACCCCAGTGACATATCATCCAATGATATCTCATAAGGGGAAAAATAAATTCCTTCCTGACTCCAAGAATTGGCAATCGAATTATTCCCAGGATCAACATCCTTCCCATGTATACTTATTTGGTATATCCCTGTATACCTTTCCCATCTAAAACGATGTCCAACCTTTTTTTGAACAAATCTATTGTATCTGCCATCACAGTCTCCATGGGTAATGAATTCCACATTTTAACTGCCCTTACTGTAAAGAATCCTTTCCTTTGTTGTTGGTGAAATTTCCTTCCCTCCAACCTTAAGGGATGGCCCTGTGTCCTTTGTACTGCCTTTGGGATGAATAGTTCTTTTGAAAGCTCCTTGTACTGTCCCCGAATATATTTGTATATAGTTATCATATCCCCTCATAGACCTGGGACATAGTCATTTTGTCCGTGCGGAGGCGCGCTGAGGCTCAGGGAAAGCGGTGCTTTCCCTGGCCTTACACAGCGCGCCGTCCGTGGGCGTGTCGGGGGCGGTTCTGGGGGCGGGCCAGTGACGTCACGGAGCTGGTTAGCACTCATTGGGCGAACCGCTCACGTGACTGGCCCTGCGCTCCGGCGAGCGCCAAATCTGAAAACTTTGTGAGACACACGCTTCCCCAAGCGTGCGGAAGCGTGTGCGAGCCCCTGCTAAAGCTGCTCTCATTGCGGCTGCAGGAGCTCAGTGCCGGGTGTGAGCGCGGCTCAGCACGGCTCAGCCTTGCTCACACTACTATGTCCCAGGCCTTAGGCGCCTCTTTTCTAATGTAAATAAATATAATTTAGCTAGCCTCTCCTCGTAAGTTAAATTGTCCATCCCCTTTAATAATTTGGTGGCTCTTCTCTGCACTCTGTAGTTCCATAATGTCTTTTCTAAGGAGTGGTGCCCAAAATTGTACTCCATATTCAAGGTGTGGTCTTACTAATGCCTTGTAAAGGGGCATAATTATGTTTACTTCCCTTCCATCCATTGCCCGTTTGATGCAAGATAAGATCTTGTTTGCCTTTGCAGCTACTGCATGACTTTGAGCACTATTGCTTAGCCTGCTGTCTACAAGCACTCCTAAATCCTTCTCCATCAAGGATTCCCCCAATTTATCCCCATTTAATTTGTATGTTGCCTGTTTAGTCTTGCTTCCCAAATGCACAACCTTACATTTATCTGTACTAAAACTCATCTGCTATTTACCTGCCCAAGTTTACAGTCTCTCCAAGTCCTTCTGAAGAGTAATTACATCCTGCTCTGATTCTATTACCTTACACAATTTAGTATCATCAGCAAAGATGTCGACTTTGCTCTCGATCCCAACCTCAAGGTCATTAATAAACAAGTTAAAAAGCAGGGGTGCCAGTACCGATCCTTGAGGCACTCCACTCATGACTTTAGCCCAACCTGAAAAAGTTCCATTTATGACATCCCTCTGTCGTCTATTCTTCAACCAGTTTTCAATCCAGGTGCATACTGTATATTTTTACTGAGTCCAATTTGCTTTATTTTGTACACCAACCTTTTGTGTGGAACCGTATCAAAAGCCTTTGCAAAATTTAAGTAGTCCACATCAACTGCATTACCCTGGTCTAAATTCCTACTTGTATTGGATGAAGTGGAGCGCAACTCAATCCGTGGTATATATATATATCACATTCTTAAAGATAAAAACAGACTTTTCTCCCAAACTATGGCAATTGAATGCTGTGGGATGTGATGGATATCCAACCTCTTTCTGTGGCAAGCAATCTTGGGTGTCAGACCTCCCTCTGTGCTTTGATATCCCTCAGAGTAATCGATTGGTAACCATGTATGGGTAATGGAATGAGAAACCAAACATAGTGCAACCCAATAACACTAAAATCAATTTAATGTATTAAAACATAAGGATCTGTGCTTACATCAATAACAATTTAAAAGGGCACATAAGACAAGCGAATCTAACTTTCCAGCTCGGATCTCTCGGCGCGTCACTTCCGGTTTTGTGGTGCGCCTCAACCTTCCCGATGAGAGAGGATCCTGGATGCAGGTAGGTGCAAGTGAGTGACGTCAGCAGGGCGCTCGTGACTCACGCAGATCAGGACCGGGTTAACTACCCGTGCCATTTTTATTGTGGGTAGCGGGGTTAAGGTGGTAGTTGGTCCTTGGTGGGTGTTTATGCCTTGCAGGGGGGTTGCGGGTGGAGTTAAACCCTTCATTACCCTTAATACCGCAAAGGTAATGAAGGGGTTAAACCCTCCCGCTACCCACCCGGTAGGTATAAACACCCACTAAGGGTCAAATACCATCTTCACCCATCCTCGCTACCCACAATAAACATTCAAAAGCACAACAACCCACCTCCTCTACCCCCAACAACCCCCCCCCCCCCCCCAGTAATGGGCAAAATAACTATTATCCAGATATGGATAATAGTGCATTTGCCAGTTCTAAAATCAAACATTAGCCAGCATAAATAAAGTAAATAAAACGTTCTACTTACCCCTGCCATCATGAAGGGCGTCCTCGTCAGCTCTAGGTCCCTGTCCTCCGTTGCCAGCAAGAGTACATGAAAAAATACAATCTAATGGCCCCTAACCCCTTAATCACCTTAGTGATTAATAACCACTATAGTAATTAAGGGGTTAACCCACCATCCCCCGCTACCCACCCGGGAGGCCGAACCACCCACCCAAGGGCCACTATATCCACCCTCTACCCATTGATTGACACAGCGGTACATCATACCCATATAATATGGGCATGATAAGCCACTATAGCAGTCAATGGTGCTATTAAAACAATCAAGCACAACAATACACAACAATTAAAGAAATAAACAAGCATCTAATCACCACAACAATAATAGAACTAACAAGCCTCAACACATTAATAAAATTATTCTAACACCAAAACCGCTATAACAATAATATTATACCAAAATTATAGAATACAATTAGAGAAACACCTAACCAACAAAACAGATCAAGAAATAAAACTGCTAACCAATCCACAAATGTACTAAAAACAAGCCATCCAAATTCCAAACAATTTAATCAAAACAATACACAGAAATAGAAAAAATACCAATCAATACAAAACAAGCATTTGCCAAAAATGTACTGCCTGTCACTGTATTTATCTGTACCCTAAAGGCACAGAGTAATACATTAGCAGTCAATGGGCAATGAATAAACATTTAAATAAATAAATACAGGAGGGCGTGGCTAAGACACAGAGAGGAGAGGACGTGCGCTCTGAGGCTCCGCACGGAAACGGACCAAAACATGGGGGAAAAGGTGCTTAACGTACCCCAAACACAGACAGAAAATAACCGGAGCTGAGAGGAAAGGTGGGGAACACCCGGGGGAGGGGGGACGGCAGGGTGCGACGGAGCAGAGCAGGTTTGGATCCTTCTCTCTCAAAAAAAAAAAAAAACAGCCCAAAATGGCCGCCGGTTACGGCTGACTCAGAGGGAGACCCGCAACGCTGGAAATCGCCCTGAAGCCCGAGAGGTGAACGGGGAGGTGGGAGACTGAGCCCGGTTACTGGCTGCAGTGGAGGACCCATGAAGGTGGAAGGGAGGCAGGCGAAATCACCAAAAAGAGGTCAAATAAATAATAACAAGGCATAAAATGGCGGCTGAACCCACAAAGAAGAGCTGAAGCAAGGTGGGGAGCCCACTAAGGGACAGACACAGTCCCTATATCAGGAGAGAAGAAAAGGGCACACAAGCCTAGAAAGAAGGTAAAGACAAGAAAAAAAGCGCAAAACGCAAATAGTGAAGTAAATCATACACAGTGTTTAAGTAAAAATGGTGAGTATTCTGCGTACATTTAAAACATAGATCATAAGCATTTACGTGTAACAACACGCAATGTTACCACACAGCAGAGTGGAAGACTTGGAGGTTGTTGCTCAGGTAGCCGAACTCCTGCTGGAACTACAGTAGAAGTCATCTGCATCTGGTGTGGTGTCAGCAACCTGCAGCCGGATCGTCCTTAGAGGACTGATTCCCTCTGCTGAGTGCCGGTTGAGCTGACCGTGTTCGGGACCTTCTCTCTGTGTTCCCACGTGATCGGGACTACAACTACCTGGAATCCACTTGCTATATGCGCTGAGCGTGGGCTGTAGAGGCAGACGATCCGGGCTGTTTTCTTTCTCCAAATTGTGGACTATCCGGCTGCAGGTTGCTGACACCACGCCAGATGCAGATGACTTCTAGTTCCAGCAGGAGTTCGGCTACCTGAGCTACAACCTCCAAGTCTTCCACTCTGCTGTGTGGTAACATTGCGTGTTGTTACACGTAAATGCTTATGATCTATGTTTTAAATGTACGCAGAATACTCACCATTTTTACTTAAACACTGTGTATGATTTACTTCACTATTTGCGTTTTGCGCTTTTTTTCTTGTCTTTATCTCTAGTCCGTGAGAGTGCCGAGCCACTCTTTATTTAGAGCTGCATACGCCCACACTAACGATCCTGTATGGTATTTTTTTCACTTCCACAGTAGGGTTGTGCCTAATATTTTCACTTGGTTTAATATTTACACAATTTACTAGGAATTTATTAGGAATTTATGTATCACTATTAGACATTGTCTTCCACACGATTGAGTTGTTTTGGGGTTGCGAACTTTTATATTTTTTTATTTTTCTAGAAAGAAGGTACCTGGGTGAAATAAAGCCACAGCAAAGGTAACACTACCTGCTGTAACGCATAGCTCACCACAAACGAAGCGCAACCGTGGTGCTGAGTTAGGGAATTGAGAAACACCAACCCACAGCCACGCGGGCGCGTCTAGGATGTAGATTGGTCGTGCAAGCCGGATCAGGGTTATAGAGTGAAGAGTAGTCGTATATACTTGCCAGGTCAGCATTGTAGAAGAGCGGATCGTCTGAGTACTTTGCCAAGGTCATGAGCGGAGAGAAGCGGAGTCCAAGAAACTAGCAGGGTTCAGGCAACAAAGGGTTAATCAGGCAGACAAGGCAAAACAGGGTATCAGGAACAGAATGCAGCAAGGCACGGCATCACACTGACTATGCTCAGCAAAGGTAAACTGAAAGTGCAGGGTATATAAGGAAGGAGGTTCCAATAGCAAGCAGGGGTGGAACCAGGAAGTGAATCGTCATAGGCTGCTGGTACACACAGGTGTGTCCAATGATGCAGCCGATCAGGTAGGAGGTTGCTTGCAGCCTGCACGTGTCACAGGGTTCAGAGGGCTGGACTTGGAGTGTGTGATACTCCCACGCCGGTTCCTTGAGACATCAGAGCGGGGCGGAGCCTGGAACACGCATCACTGCCATGCTGGTGTTTTAACAACAGAGTGGGGACGGACCCTACCGCGCGCGTCAGCGGGGAGACTAGACGAGCACCCACGACGTACAGCCAGGTGAGGGACGGGATTAGAGGCCGCAGAGGGCGGAACAGACTGCGCAGGGTCCGTGCACGCGCGCTATTTGAGTGTCTGTGACCGAAGGACCAGGATGAGGAGATGGTCCCTGAACGCCGGAAAGGCGAATCCTCACACCTGCACAGCTTCTGGGAAAACCGTGTCTTCCCCCTCCCCCCAAGACCAAGACAAACACAGTAACAGTGGGTCAATTAGATTGTAAGCTCTTCGGAGCAGGGACTCCCTTTCCTAAATGTTACTTTTATGTCTGAGCACTCCTTCCCTTTGTATTATTTATATCTTATTATTTATATGATTGTAACTATTACTGCTGCAAAGTGCTATGTACATTAATGGCGCTATATAAATAAACAAAAAAAATGAGGTTCAGGGCACTGTGGATTTCAAGATAATTTATTAGATAAGCACAACGTTTCAACCAACAAGTGTGGTCTTTCTCAAGTGAAGATAGAACACAAATCACATATTGTCCACTATTTATAGCTCCCAACCCAGGTGAAATTACTTAAAATCATCCGGTTTCTCCCACATGTGTCTCTCAGTCCATTGCGCATGCGCGTGCATATCCGGGTCCTCGTCGCTTCCGAGTGATGTCATCATTAGGTCCACCCTGCCTTCCGATTGGTCCTGTCGTCCCTCTGTGTTGCTACAGTAGGATATCTCAGTATCCCACCCAGGCGCATCTGCGAGCGCACATCCGGGTCCCTCTTCCTTCATGGTGACATCATCACGTGATAGCGTGGTCCCCCAATTGGCCCGTCTGTCCCACGATGTTCTGTCATTAAATCTTCATGCCTGTTGTCATGGGGATCCATACACAAAGCATTTTAATATACACCATGTGAATTAGAAAACACTTCCGGACTCTCGTTGTGATTCTTTCTTTCCTCTCTTATGTACCACTACATCTCCATTGCCCACTACCCTCAAAGATTCCAAATAACTCACTAAAAGGACATTACTGGGATTCTTTTGCACATGGTGTATATGAAAATGCTTTGTGTATGGATCCCCATGACAACAGGCATGAAGATTTAATGACAGAACATCGTGGGACAGACGGGCCAATCGGGGACCACGCTATCATGTGATGATGTCACCATTAAGGAAGAGGGACCCGGATGTGCGCTCGCGCATGCTCCTGGATGGGATACTGAGATCTCCCACAGTGGCAACACAGAGGGACGAAAGGACCAATCGGAAGGCAGGGTGGACCTAATGATGACATCACTCGGAAGCGACAAGGACCCGGATATGAACGCGCATGCGCAATGGACTGAGAGACACATGTGGGAGAAACCGGAAAATTTTAAGTAATTTCACCTGGTTGGGGGCTATAAATAGTGGACAATATGTGATTTGTGTTCTATCTTCACTTGAGAAAGACCACGCTTGTTGGTTGAAACGTTGTACTTATCTAATACATTTTCTTGAAATCCGTAGTGCCCTGAACCTCCTTTTTTTTTTTTTTTTTTTTTTTTGCTTATTCTGGAGTTTTTTCACTGACAGGGACTCCCCTGGACCAGGAGCACCGGTAACAGCAAGTATCTGCTATTTATTATATGGTGTGCAGCATTAATATTGTATTTGCTATATAAATAAAGACATTCATTCATTCAGTAACACTGAGCATACCGGACACTATAGGCAATATAGGCCTATACAAAAGGAGCCCCAGTAGCAGTTCTCCCTCAGTGAAGAACCACATGCTCTCCCATACTACACCAGGCACAGATAATATGGGAGAATAAGTACCCATCCCACAACAATACGAATCCTGATCATTATTAAAATAACACAGAGGAGAGACATGAGGCTCTTGTCTAAGCCTAAAAACTGAAGAATCTGCTGTCCGTAAATAAACCATCTACCTTTTGAAAGCCTGTTAAATACAATCTGCAGGGAGCACCAAAAAATAAATATGTTTTGTAAATTACTCATCATAAAGGTTTAATGTAGCATTCGTTTTTTTTTAGACTGAAAACAAATATTACTTTGCTTTACATTAATACTGTTTAATTTGATTAGTAAACAATAAGAATAAAGATTTTATTGAAGAGTTCTGATTGTAAGAAAAGAGAAGAGCCACCAAATTAATAAAGGGGATGGAAAATCTGATTTATAAGGAGAGGCTAGCTAAATTCAGAGCTTTCTGAATACCGTGATAAATACACTGA
Organism: Ascaphus truei; assembly: GCF_040206685.1. NCBI lineage: Eukaryota > Metazoa > Chordata > Amphibia > Anura > Ascaphidae > Ascaphus > Ascaphus truei. The sequence continues at coordinate 109,018,141 of NC_134483.1, read as the reverse complement.
AAAAACTGGCGGCGTAACCGGCCCCGCGATTATTTTTATGAAGGCTACGAGAATAGGCCCTTTAGAGAACAAACCCCACCTAGTACCTGTAACCTTGATAGACAAGGGAAATTAAAGACAATTTGCAAACAATATTAATATAAATATTGAATAAAAAATAAACTGCAACTGAATACATACATTTAATGGAGATACCGTATTGGCCCGAATATAGTACGGCCTCGCACATAATACAACATTAAAGTTTTGAAGGTGTTCTACATGAAAAATAACAGGTGTTGGGCTGCGCATATAGTACGAGTACAGTTTTCGGAATGACATTTTTAGGGAAACAAACTTAGCACTATTGTAGCACATGTTTCCCCCCCTCTCTGGAAGATGTTGCAGCTACTACAGATGTTTATGGTGCTTGCATACCGGTGAGGGTCAAGGAGAGCTGAGTGGTCCACGTTGTAGTGGGGACCAGGACAGGCTTTTGATGAGTTCAGACTTTTCCCATGGTGTCAGCGCCTCCAGCTCCAGGATTCCAGAGGCAGTCCCCACCAAAGCAGACTTCTTTCACACCCCTGCCCAATAGACTGTAGACTGCAGAGGTATATAAAAACAAAGGGGCATTATTGGCAGTCACTGCAGATGTTATATAGCGGATGCATATAGTGACAGAGGATCCCAGGCCTCTGGATGGTGCTGAACTCTCAGATAGTATTGAGTCCTAAAATCTCTTGCCTCCTCACCCAAGAGGGTGGGAGCAGAATGCACCTCCTCTCCATAGGTGGGATGAAAGAAAACTCCTACAATTTGGCACTTCCTTTCTGAGTCTTCAGAAGTGGAGGGCTCAAGGTCTGTACCATTATTGGCTATACCCAGACCCTGAGTCACACCACTTCTGTCACTCAGAGAGTAGTATGAGGGGTGTCAATGCCCACAGGATTGCCTGCCATAGCCTGTAGCTACAAAGGACTTACGTGACAGGGGGTAGAGAGGCAGTCTGGACCAGCCATGGTACACTATATTCGGGCCAATACGGTATTTTTAATGTTTTGTAAATTACTCATCATAAAGGTTTACTGTAGCATTCGCTTTTTTTTAGACTGAAAACAAATATTACTTTGCTTTACATTAATACTGTTTAATTTGATTAGTAAACAATAAGAATAAAGATTTTATTGAAGAGTTCTGATTGTAAGAAAAGAGAAGAGCCACCAAATTAATAAAGGGGATGGAAAATCTAATTTATAAGGAGAGGCTAGCTAAATTACATTTGTTTACATTAGGAAAGGTGTTTAAGAGGCGATATGATAACTACTGTATATAGAAATATATTCGGGGTCAATACAAAGAGCTTTCAAAATAACTATTCAAGGAAAGTACAAAGGACACAGGGTCGTCCCTTAAGGTTGGAGGAAAGGAGATTTCACCAGCAACCAAGGAAAGAGTTATTTACAGCAAGGACAGTTAAAAGGTGGATTTCATTACCCATAGAGACTGATGGCAGATACAATAGACATCTTCAAAAAGGTTGGACGTCTTTTTGGGAAGATATACAGGGATATACCAAATAAGTAAGCACTGGAAGGATGTTGATTCAGGGAATAATCTGATTGTTATTATTTGGAGTCCGGAAGGAATTTATTTTTCCCCTTATGAGCCACCATTGGATATTGTTTCACTGGGGTTTTTTGTTTGCCTTCCTCTGGATTAATATACTGTAAATACAAAAATAGGATAAGTATCTGTCATCTAAATTCAACATAGTTTGAACTTAAAGCAGCAATACTACACCCCCCCCCCTTTTTTTCTTCCTTAACACTAATATAAATTCTTAATAACCTGTGTATTACCAGGAAGAATGATTTATAATAAATCTGTCAAAATTAGTTGCATAGTTCTAAGTCTGATTGAAGCTTTTATTAACCTGTACATTACCAGGAAAAGCACTCTGTATTAGATTTGTCACAATCATACTGCAAGCAAGCAAGTTCCCCAGAGAGTGGGAGATGCTATGGAGTGAGCTTTTAACCATTTAAATGTGGGAGGGGGTGAGCTTCAACAAGATAGGAAGCTCCACCTTCCAATCAGTTAAGACCAGCTGAACAAGAATTGTAAAACATACAGGACACCTGCAAGCCCATATTAACCCCTCAAATTAACCACAACATATATATAAGCATATAAGTGTCACAGAGGAGTGCTACTGAGCATGGCAATATATATTTAAAACCAGAGACAGAACATGAAACACAGACAGAGCTCAGTGCACATCCAGTGAAACTTATACACGGTACAGTGCACTGTACCGTGTATAGGTTTCACTGGATGTGCACTGAGCTCTGTCTGTGTTTCATGTTCTGGAGAATCCAAATGCAGTGTGTGTGCAGCGCACAGCAAAGAAGTGAGAGAGAGCAGGTCTGGCAAAATACACTCTTTAATAGAAAGCCATAAAATAGAGGGTTGCAACCCTTCTACGCATTTCGTGCAGGTTGTGAACTTTATCAAGAAGTGTCATACACGATACACAGAACATTTAAATACAGCTGACTGCCGTTTTGGCGCCAAACCAATGACGTCACCAATTTAGATTAACCAATGCGCATCGCTCCTCTGGCGCATGCGCCGCACAACCAGGTCCAGGAGGAACCCCCACCACATACCACAGCCAATCCGCAGCCCCAGGGAGTTACACCCACCTGTAGCCTATGACGAACCAAGCCACGCGTGGGTGTAACTCCCTTGAGCACCATTCTCCTATCATATCTGTGTTTCATGTTCTGTCTCTGGTTTTAAATATATGATCGCATAGTATGCAATGAAGTGTGGGCAATGACCAGGGGGATGACTATACATACAGTATGTTAGCGAGGCAGTGATGAGGGTGGTCAAATATAGATGCCATAGCTGGATAGAGGTGGCTGTAAAAATCATATCTGCCGACATGGATCAATGGAAGTAACCCAAAATGTGGAGCATGTAGCACATTTGGTACAGGTGTTGTACATGGGGTGCAGTAAATATATTTCATATTGCAGTATATATAGGGTCGAATATATGGATGAGTTGGAAATAAAGCAGATCCACTCCGTCGAGTTGCCTGATGGGAAAGGACTTTATATGTCTAGGTTGTATGTCACTAGATATCTCAGTGTTATCCATTGTATATGTATAAAATGTTTGGGATGTAAAATGTAATATAAGGAGTTAATAGTAAGCAGTAGATGATGTGCTCCACCCTGTGATGACACAGCGAATTGCATCACAGGAGGGATGAGAGTGAAGGGAACCATTGAGAGGTTCAGGTTCCAGGAGGGGAGGAGAGCAGGAGCCACGGGGAGTAGAGGCAAGGGAAAAGGTCCCCTAGTAAAGGAGAGATTAGGCCCCCCTGTTTATTGTTTTTTATTTAGGGACAGTTCCCTAACAGTTAGGATCACTACACAGTGGTAAGAAGATACATGCAGGTCCCAGAGAGGGAATTAAGACATGCCACAGAGAGCTGCTTATATAGGGTTCTGGGATGTCAGGGGATCCGCCTCACTGGCGGATTCCCATATACAGAGTTTATAGCCCTTGAAGAAGTAGCAGTTCCACGCTTGGAATGGAGGGTAATAATAATCTCCTCAGAACAGGCCAGGATCTCAAAAGGGGCCCGAAATAGCAGGATCACATGATAGTGCTCAATAAGCAAACCAAAGGAGGCCTAATCCAATACGAGTATTTCTCTCAGTAAAAAAAGTGCATGCACCTCCCAGGAGTGTTGAGAGAGCACCCAGTGAAGAACAATGTCAAGAGTGATAGCTGTACGGAAGAAACAATGTACAACTATGTTCAATCTTATTGTATATATTAGCTTTTGTGCCTGGTTTCGCCCGGGGAATTTAATATTGAATACATGTCCCCGCCCCACAAAACTCCCCTCCTCCCACCCACTGCCGGCACATCTTCCCGGGCCCCCTCTCCCCCCTGCTGCTAGATGTAGGGTGAGATTTGTCTCTGTCGGTGTGTGTCTGTCTGTGTGTATATGTGTGTGTATCTCCCCCCACTGGTGGAACATGTCCCCTCCTCCCCCCATTCCCCTGGTGGCAAATGTCCCCGTGCTGCTGTGGAATGTCCCCTCGCTGCCTGCAAATCTCCCTGCCCCCCCTTTTGGTACATCTCCCCTCGCTGGCGGCACATTTTCCGGCCCCCCTCCCCCCCATTGGTACATCTCCCCTCGCTGCTGGCACATGTCCCCCCCCCTGCCCTGCTGGTACCTCTCCCCCTGCTAGCTGGCACATCTCCCCCCCCCCACCCCACTGGTACATTTCCCCCCCGCTAGCACTAGCAGGCACATCTCCCCCCTCCCCCCCAGCTGTCACATCTCCCCCGCACATCTCACATCACACACAGAGACACACATATACACACACAGCCCCGATCCAGGCAAGGACACGCCCCCTCCCTTAGTAGCCACGCCCCCACCCCCCACTCCTGCTTTAACAGATTTGCTGGACAGCTGAGGGAAACTTAGAATGTCGATCATTTGGGAGGTGAGTCACATTGGAAGCTCAAAATAGTTGCATTGACCTACAAATCCGCAGCAGAATGTCCAGTGAAAGTTTCGTTATGCTACGTGGTGCCGTTTCTGAGATTTCGATGCTTCGGACATACAAACAAACAAACGGAATCCAACTTAGAATTATAGTAGAGATGAATGGTGTTCCCAAGCCAGGGAACATTGAATAAAGATTGAAGTTGTACTATAAAAGCTCCTGCCCCCCATCATTATCATCGCCCAGCGACCAGATCCAGCACCCTGAGACAAGTTAATCTATGCGGATGTAAATACACACCCTACACCGATGTAAACCCTAGGATGCCAGGGAGGGTGAGTCACACAATAGTGAGAAGTGTGCTACGTCACATTTATCGGTACACAGACTTCAAATCAAGATGGTTACCTACATTAACTTCTCATTACATTGAATGTGAATCTACAGTGTAATGCTAATTTAGACACTAAGGAGGTTATGCATTAAACTGTGATACTAGTGATTGGGTCACTATCAGATGAAAAATCTAATTTAATGGGAGTTTGTGTGATAGTGTCACAAACAGCACTATCGCAGTTTAATGAATAACCCTGTGACAGGGAAAGATGCCTTGCCCCTTCTTAGTATGCAGACTGCCTCTGTCTGAGCCAGGTTCCAGGGCAGCAGGAGCTGCGGAGCTGATTTCTCAGCTCCAGGTGTGCTGGATTTATTCAAAAGGCTGGGGCAGGAGCTCAGGCAGATTGCATGACAATGGTGTGGCTGTACTACTTGTGCCTTCCCCACAGGAGAGGTAGAAGAAACTCCACTTCTCATTCTGCTGGAGGCAGCACAAGCTCCGACTACAATGGAGCAATCCACACCGGGCGGACCTTCAGTCTCCGCCAGACGCAGAACCTCAATCACCTTCTGGATGACGTTGTCCTCCGGTGTCCCGCCAAAAGGGTATCCAGAGGCATCTCAGCAACTGTATATTTATGGCATCGCTCTTCCCTTCTATTTTGGATCTCACATTTCTCATTCTCCTACCACCGATCTGAGGCGACTGGTGTAGGGAGGAGGCGCTTCTAACTTCAACAAGAGTTCATGGACAGAGGCATCTGCTTTGCTTGTGTCCCCTTGGGCCGAGTTTATTAATTACTCCATCATCTGTTGAACACAGGGCTGCATGTAGGGCAACCCCCACTCCACACACCAGGCGGTGCTGGATAGTTCACCTCCAGGACGTCGGCATCCAAAACAAGTGGCATGTATGAATTCTGTGTCTCCCACAGTTATGACAAAAACCCAGCTAAGGATGTCAAAATGCACAAGCTGCGGGGTACTGGTAGTAGAGGTAATCTTAGCAGCGCCAACAAAATGCAGTTCAGCACACGTAGTCACTAGAGTGAGTGATATGGTCACTCCCTATTCCATGTGCTTCCAGCTCTTGGCAATACTCAATCCCTCCCTTAAAAAAATCGTCATTATTAGGGCCCATCCTGTTATGTTTCTCCAGACTGTCGATGGAGAGTGTGAGGGCTTGGCTGAACATTTCTCTGCAATAGGCTCTGCACATTGTTGCTTCCATGCACTCTTGCATCCTTGGCGGGAAACTCAGTCCTTAATTGAGCAAAAAATTCCTGGTAGCGAGGTGTTGGGCTTACTACAATTTTTTGGGGTCACTGAGGCTCTCAGCTCTAAATGCTCTTGACCCAACGTCATTGATATATCCTGTGCACATTCATTTCTTTCTCAATAACGATATATATTGGCTACGTAGTAAGGCTGGCATCTGTGGTCGACTCTGGGATTTATGCAATTATAGCTTTCGTATATCGGGAAAGCTTTGAACGCACATAGTCCACAGTTTTTTTTTTTTTTCTTTTTTGGAAGTATTCCTGTCTCCTGGACGGGAAACGTAAAACTTTGTCAAAGTCCACACACAAGCAGACTCTTCGCTCTAAAAGTTCCGAACAAGTGAAACACAAAAACATTCTCTCTCTTTCTTTCTCTTGCTTGCCCAGCCCTACGTTGGGTGCCAAATGTTACCCTCCCTGCCGGGCTCCTAGTGAGTTTACATCAGTGCACAGAGTTGGTTACATAGTTTACCTCAACTCAGGGTGCTGGATTCAGGCGGCTGGGCGATGAGATAGCAAGGGTGAAATATATTGGTGCAACGAACTTTTGTAGTACAATTCCGTCTTTATTCATGTCCCAGGCACAGGGCACATCACACACACTAGACAACATTGTACGGTATTTTATATATTCATGAACACAGTACTTTCCTAGGTGCCCACTTAACACTCAAAGGGAGGTGTATTTACATGGTTGCTTTAGTGTATTGGACCTGGCCCCCTCCCTCTAGAGTAAGATCCGTTGTACTCTGTTCACTGTGGGCCCTTACAGGGTCCTTGCCGGCTCTGAGCAGGTAATGCTTATACTCCATTCCTGATTGGGAACTGTCACTTCCCTACTGATTTAGGAGAATACTTAGATGGACCTGTCTGTAGAGCTGATCCGCTGACACCCGAGGATCCTCTGCATTTGGCACGCTGTGGTGTTTGTTTCTCCCTACATGAAACCTGCTTGCTTCCATTGGCCATACAATTGGGATCCACACTATAAGGACACTGTCCCTATCTTTAACACAATAAATAAGGGGGGGGGGGCTGATCTCTTATATTACTTATTTTACTTCATGAGCATCATCCCTATCTACACTCCCGAGGCTCCTCTTCTCTTCCAGGAACCTGTCTTTCAGAACCTTCCTCCTATTCTATTTACTCCCCTGTGATGTCAGTATTCCTGTGGCAGAAGGAAGAAAATCAGGGCTCCACGGATTTGCTCAACAAACTATTTTATTGCCAATAGACTTAACGTTTCGGCCGTACAGGCCTTTCTAAAAAGCAGAAATTGTATCCCCTTTTGATTCTGATTTTAGTAGTGTGCAGCAATTTATTATTTTTTCTATTCAGTATCCCTGTGGCAACACAGGCTGGGGCCCAGCATTTGCTATTCTGCTATTACAGGTATACCCCGCATTAGCGTATGCAATGGGACCGAAGCATGTATATAAAGTGAAAATGTACTTAAAGTGAAGCACTACCTTTTTCCCACTTATCGATGCATGTACTGTACTGCACTCGTCATATATGTGCATAACTGATGTAAATAACGCATTTGTAACAGACTCTATAGTCTCCCCGCTTGTGCACAGCTTTGGTACAGGTAGGGAGCTGGTATTGCTGTTCAGGATGTGATGACAGGTGCGTGCGTGAGATGCAGTTTGCCTATTGGGCGATATGTACTTACTCGCGAGTGTACTTAAAGTGAGTGTCCTTAAACCGGGGTATGCCTGTACAGTACAGCAACCTGGTAACCCAATTGAAAGGGGGGGTTACATGGTATATTGTAAAGTGTAATCATGACTGTATTAAGTATGGGTATACAATAAAATGTATCCATATCTCTGTACTATAATAATTCATAAACAACTTAATAATGTACAAAGAAATTAAGTGAAGGAAAGACATTACAAATTACAAAAAAAAAAAAAGACAGTCCACATTATAGTAATAATTGCATTAGCTTTAGGTAATGCACATGAGTAATGCATCTTTAACGCATCAAAGTTTTGCAAGTGCGCATATGTATAGTATTGGTTAACGCGTCTCTGCTCCACAAAAATCCTTGTTGCTAGCACTGTTACTTCTATTAACAGACATCATTTTTGCTTCTCATTAGCTTTGAGGATACCAGTTAAACTGAAGAAAAATAACGCCCGGTCCCAATTTTGGGAACGGTTGTTATTAGAGCAAACGTGACGGACTTGTGTGGATCTACCCCAAAGGAGAAAAGAAAGAAAGTAATTTCAAGACCAACATGACATTTAAATATATTAAAAATGTGTGAAAAACAATACCAAAGGTAGAGACTCTATCAATTGCAAAATAAGAGTCAGTGCCCGCTGTCGTGGCCGGTCTACTTTGGCACCAACACATCCCTGAACTCCTTGCCTACACCAAGATGGCCGACATCTGAGGTCATTTCTCCCTCAACCTGGATGAAAGTTGTAATCGGCTGCACCTGTTGCAGGCCTTTATAAGGAAGCTGTTTCCAGTCAGCCAGGGCAACAGGCAAGGTATCGTATCCCTTGTGTGCCTGGACCCCGTCTGATATCCTGTTACGCTTTGCCTTTGCTGTTCCTCTTCCTGTGATTGGACTCAGTTTGCCTCTCTCCTGCCCTGACCTTGGAACTATAACCCCGGCTACGCTGCGGTATCCTGCCCTGACCTTGGAACTGTAACCCCGGCTACGCTGCGGTATCCTGCCCTGACCTTGGAACTATAACCTCGGCTATGCTGCGGTATGCTGCCCTGACCTTGGAACTATAACCCCGGCTACGCTGCGGTATGCTGCCCTGACCTTGGAACTATAACCCCGGCTGTGCTGCGGTATCCTGCCCTGACCTTGGAACTATAACCCCGTCTGTGCTGCGGTATCCTGCCCTGACCTTGGAACTATAACCCCAGCTATGCTGCGGTATCCTGCCCTGACCTTGGAACTATAACCCCGGCTGTGCTGCAGTATGCTGCCCTGACCTTGGAACTGTAACCCCGGCTGTGCTGCGGTATCCTGCCCTGACCTTGGAACTGTAACCGCGGCTACGCTGCGGTATGCTGCCCTGACCTTGGAACTATAACCCCGGCTGTGCTGCGGTATCCTGCCCTGACTTTGGAACTATAACCCCGGCTATGCTGCGGTATGCTGTCCTTATCTTGGAACTATAACCCCGGCTGTGCTGCGGTATCCTGCCCTGACCTTGGAACTGTAACCCCGGCTATGCTGCGGTATGCTGTCCTGACCTTGGAACTATAACCCCGGCTGTGCTGCGGTATGCTGTCCTGACCTTGGAATGGTGATCCTGACTGCGCTGCTGCACCTTGCTACGACATTGACTTGTGACCCGGATATTTTCCTCGATCAGGGCTCAGTCCCAAGACCAGTGGTCAGCACCCATATCCTGCCTCAGCCCTTCGGGTCACCCCCCATGTTAGAGACAAGCAACGTCACAATCAGGGACAGGTATTGGTGTATCATGTAAGTGGTGTGCGCATTTTGGTACAATCACTAATAAACCGGTTACTGCATATTTGTTTCATGTTTCAAATGCAAATATTTTTTTTCTCTAACAGCCAAACGGTTGCACTACATAATAAACCAACATTAAACTGGGCTAAAATAACCAGCATGCAGAGCATAAAGTATGATAAAATATGCCCAACATTTCAGTTCCCAATAAAGATCCTGCAAGGGAACAAAACATTGGGCACATTTTTTTGTTTTATCAATAAACATTTTGATATTTTTTCTTCCCTTTTGACCTTTACATACAGCAGTCCCTAGGACATTTTCATCAGTGCTTGCCCCAGAGTAAGTTTGTGCAGCCAAGTGGTTACAATTCTTGCATAAGATCCTTCTAACACATACAGTATTATATTAATTTAAGTGTGTTTTCACAATATCTTGGTCAATCGAATATGTTTATAGTGTATTTTTCTATTTTGCTATCAACCCTTAGAGCCTTATTCAATAAGATCAAATGCGGTTGATTGAAAACTGCCATTCAAGTAAAGGGCAGTTTTCTCTGCCAATCACTGCTGATCACAGTGCTATCAGCTACTTGGAACGTATTAAATAAGGCCCTTGGGGGTAAATTCTATGTAGTTCAACGCGCATGTTCAGGACATTTTCAGTTGACAAAATAGTGTTGTTTTTAATGGGGATGTCCGTCTGAAAATGTTCTGAACGGATGATTTATTTAATGAATTTCCATGTTCAGCAGATAGGGTATGTTTGTGTACAGAAATATCTGCACGAGTCACCACACTGTCTGCATTATGCAAAACTGTTCTGTGCCCCATGCTTCTGTATGATAAAGTATTATCTTTGATATATAGATATTGTGATGCCCACACCACGTTGCAGTCTCTGGTATCCCAATTTAAGTCCGGAAACACTGTATTTTCTATGCAGGGGTTTATTTACAGGGATTAAATCATATAGCAACAGGCCCACCGTCCCTTTAAGAAAAAACAAATAATAGAAAAGAAACACCTATTCCCTATAGGGAAAGCTAACTACACCGTAGCTTTCGCCCTCACTAGTTGGATGGCCAGCTATGCTGGTTCCCACCCTCAAAATATGCACAGGCATATGCAACAATCTACACAGTCTTTGCACACGGCAATAACAAAAGTTTTTTTGCGTATCTGTTTGTAATTGGGGTTTAAGGGAACTAGTCCCAGTATCAGGGCTCAGTAATGACCATGACATGTATATTTAAAGTCCATTAACATAGGTCACACCAGAGGCAGACTGAGCTATAATCCAAGCTACGTGAGACTTATAAACACCTAAGGACTTTAACTCCTGTCAATATGTGAACAAAGCAGTTATGAAATGTCTCAGAGAGGCTGGCAGGCTCTTCAGCACTGTCATTGACTTCCAAAAATATGTTAGAAAACTGTCTCTAAAAAAATTCTTCTTGTCTAGGGGTGCGAACATCACCAGAATCCCTCCACCGGACAGCTTGGATGATCTCAGTCCAACCTCTCTGGTTGACGCTCTGGAGAGACCCTCCTTTGGTGAGTTGAGTGTTATTCAGGATATGGAAGATTTATTAAACGAACAAGAATTCAGTGAGACAACAGGGGTGGATGCAGATGAACAATATACTTTTTTAACTGATAGTAAACATACCAAGTTTAAAAACAAATCAGTTCTTTGTCCATCTTACAACAAAGGAGCTCATCTAGAAACCTTTGAAAAACTGGTTGAAAATGATCTGAAAATGTTAGCTAGGGGTTTTTCTTTTTCCACATCAGCACATGATAATATGTCAAAAGAAGAAAGAGTACACCTCAGTTCCCCCGGAAATAGAGGAGACATCATTATAAAAAACGCTAACAAAGGTGGAGCGGTCGTTGTGATGCATATTGATAAATACTTTGATGAAGCTCTAAGACAATTACAAAATACCCAAGCGTATTGTAAATTAGAGAAAAAACCCACAATTCCCTATCTCAACGAGATTAAAGAACTGATAGAAATGGGCAAGGAGTTGGGTGTTCTCACCTGTAACAGGGGACTTATCCCTGTTCAGTAATGTGCCTTTAATCTAGCAGTGAGGTAGTTAATTACTAAATACCACTTGCCTGATTAGATTGTTTAAAAAACCTTTCTGTTCAGACAGGAAGTGACTCCTCCTTAGCTCTGACTGAGAGCTGACCTTTGGAGAGACAGAGCAGAGGTTCTTGAGTCCCAGGTGAGACTGACCAAAAGAAACCCAGATCTCTGGAGCTGACCGGTCTTGAGCTCTGCACAGCAGAGCTGATTTCAAGACACAGGGAAAACTACTACACCTGAAGCTGAACCAGGAAGTGAGAAGATTTTCCCTCCAAACCACAAGGAACAGATAAGACTTTTATTTACAAGACTTTCTATATCTGCTTAATTCATGCTATGTGTTTGGGGACTTGGAGAAATGCTTGACTAAGGGAGATGTGAATTAATTGAATAGTGTTTTCACTAGAAATACTCCCAAGTGAATGGAAGCTTTGTTCCCCCCCCTTGTTTGGCTGTTTTCCTGATAAAAAAGCCTTATTATAATTTCACCTTATAAACGTCTCCCAATTGTGTACCTCTGTGAACGTCCGTCTACATTTGGTGTCAGAAGTGGGAAAAGAGGTGTCCTTGTAGTTAAAAAGGACCGGAGATTTTTATGTGAAATTTTTTTTTATGCTTTTTGCCTACAAACAGTCTGAGAAAGAAAAAAAAAAAAAAAAAAAACCTCATGCAGCAGAGATCAGAGTTAAAGGGATACACACCACTGAAACTTACACTGCATTGAAACTTACAAAACCACAGATGGACTCTTTGCCCCAATCCCAAGAGAGAGACTGCTGAAGCAGCTAAAACTTTATTTGCCTATCACAAAGCGTAATATGGTCATTGAAATAGGGGTTTTTCCTTTCAGCCATAGTCAGGGTTCAAGAAGTGAGTCAGCCCTTGAAAAGGGATAGGTGTTTGTTGTTTTCAAAAGTTTCGCTGAAGCAGTGAATACAGATGGTGACCCACGAATGGTACTGATTTTGAAAATAAAGGTTGACACACCGCATAGGACTACCAGCTGTGAATGGAGTATATGCAGAAAAGTGTGAAAATTGATACAAGACTGTGCGGAAGCAGGGGAATTTTTAGCAAACAAATGCTGAGTGTAAAATTGCCCTATAGGGGAAAAAGTGATTTCTGAACTGTGTAAAAGGTTTTTCAAAACCAATTGCTGAATGTTGAGTCACCCTGCCAGGAATGAAAGAAATAGTCCACTGCAAAGAATGTTTTTTTTTTCTGCAAGTAAAAAAGTCTGCCTATACTGTATATATCTTGGGAGAAAAAACAGACACCCAAAGTGTGAAGTGTGAATGCCATAATACCCAAAGATGAGACTGAAAATTACTGAACTCAGGCAGAAAACCAAATTCTTTTGCTGAAGCGGGGAGATTGCATCCTGCAAGAAAATGGTGTAAAGGAAATAGATTTTTTTTTTACCTAGCAACTGCACAACTTGTATACCTGATGAGAGAAAATGCATGCACAGTACTGCTGATATTGTAAAATTTACCCAAGAAAGAAAAGTCTACAGAGATGCCTGTGAGAGCTACGACCTCTACATGCAAAATATGCCCATCTGTAGGACTACCACAATTGGGGGTTCTAGCAAATACAGTGGCAACAGCTGCAATAGCGCCTCCTGAGGTCAGGAATAGTATATAATAACAGTTTTACTACAGGTAACTTATACTACTATGGCGCATATAACACAGGCCTCGCACGGCCTTAGCCCCACATTGTACCCCACTGTTCACCCTCCTTGTCCACACCCTAGTAGGGTCTTCCCCAATGTACTGAGGTGTCCATGGCACCTAACCACCCTGGTGTCCACAGGAGCCAACCCACCTCAAAGAGTGGAGCTAGCGCTGCCCACCGTGAGAGTGTTATAGTTGGTGCACTTGTTGGGGTTGTGATACCTGCTGGGTGCTGCAGCACCCGGTACCACCAGCTGATGATAAAACCGTCTGGTCCCGTACCGTCCGCGATGGCGTCCGCCTCCACGTGGGGTGGTATCCATCTGTAGGGTCCCACCGTGATGAGAGTCTCTGTATCTTGCGGTGGTGGTCTGGTCTCAGACCCCAGGCCACAAGTACTGCACTGCGTCGCTGTGTCCCTGACAGTATAGATTCTAATTGGGGCAGTGCCCCTATCTATGGAGCCTGTCCCTGCAGCAACCACAATCTGACTAGTGACTCAGGGCCTACTTTGGGCCTAATGGGGCAAGCTAGGCCTATTCCAGGGGAGCAAAGCTCCCTGGACATTATCTCTCATCTTCTGCTCCCTCTTCCGACTGGCGTGGCTGTGCAGAGCGTGCCAATGTATCCACTTCATGCAGGCGGAAGGCTGCAGCCCTATGGCTGTGCTTGCTCACATGCCCGGCAGCCCCTGTGCATTATGGGGCATGTAGTTCCCCTGCGGACCTGCTTTGTAATGGCCGCCGCTATCTGGTGCTCTGCATATGCGTGAGGTGTTCCAATATGGCCGCTGCAACCTTGGGTGTTACTGTGCAGGATCTACAAACATGGCCGCTGCCTATCTCGAGGAGCTCCGGCGACCGGATCGTCCCTCTACCAGCCCGCAGCTGCCTGCACTCGCTGGTGGTTCCCCCGATACAGCGGAGGTAAGCAGGGAACCAAGAGGGGTCGAGGGGGAGCCCAAAGGGAGACCTGGCCACGCAGTAAAAAATTGTTTATTATTGTGACGCTGTGATCACCAAAAACAAGGCGGGACCCCGGGACTGACGTGGGAATGGATAGAAACGCCACCCACAGTCACGAGGGCACGTCTGTATGTAGGTTGGTCGACGTAGCCAGGGTCTGTGTTGGAGAGGTCCGGATCGTTGTAGGTACTATTAGCCATATTCTGGATTGGAGAGTTCAGAGTGGTCATAATACAAGTGCCGAGGTCAGGGTTGGAGAAGTGTGGATTGTCAGAGATAGCCGGGATCAGTCGTACGGAAGAGCAGAGTCCAAAAACAAAGCTGGGTCAGTACACGGAGAGCTGCAAGAGATAGACAGGACAAGACTGGAGGAGGCTTGGATGTGATGAACACAAAGAAATAGAGGATTATGCTCAGCCAAAGAATGAGCGAGAGCGCTGAGCAAAAAAGAATGCAATGACAGCCAATGAGATGCAAAACGTGAGGGGCACGTCAGCAGCGGTGGCTGCGATTGGCCATTCCGATGCGAGGAACAGGTGTGGGGAGGAGTCCTGGCGCAGAGTGCTGATGCAGCTCTTGAGCGCGTCGATCGCGCGCCGCTCCGACGATACTGGCGCGGGGGCTGAGTCCGAAGTCGGGTGCACTAAGGCCCGGTCGGGGTGCGCGCACGCCTAATGCGGGACCCAGAGACAGGGGAAGAGGTGCTTTGAAGTGCGAAAGGAGAACCGGTCCTTTCCACGGGTTGAGGTACAGGAGGTGAGCGCCGAGGCTGGCGTGACCCAGGAATCCTTACAATTATACCAGCGTGTGTATAATTATTTGCTGCATGTATTGGGTCCTGTAAGGAGTTATCCAGCTGCACTAGGATCCCTTACAGGTGGAGGCGCTGTCACCAGATAGAAAGTGATCACCCCAGGCTCCCAGTGGCAGAGGATCAGGCCTCCTGTACGCCAGACAGGTATCCAGCACACGTAGTTCCCTTAGGCACGGGTAAGGGGGCTACACAATTATGACATTTATTTGTTTCTCAAGACCTATATATAACAATCAAAGTGTGCCCGATCTTTTCGCGTGTTTTAAAATAATGCTGTCATCAGCAAGAGTTATGGGGCTCAGCGTTCAGCCTCTGGGGTCAGCGTATATTGTAATGGAGAACCGAACAAGGGGAGGGGGAAGGGGAAGTGGGAAGGGAGGGGAAACCCTCGCTACTGCTAACTGGAATGGACTGGTGGAGGTGCTACTATCAGGGGTAAAATATTAAGGAGAACACAGAAGGAAAAGAACCCCAAGGAGAGCACTCATCCGCTGTAGAATAAAGCCTGGTGTACCAGAATCATGTGACGGTGGGTGGACTTGAGTGAATTAAAACATGTATATGTTTAATTGAGTCATAACTCAGAAAAATTAAATAATGGGGGGGGGGGGGGGACGCTGTGGATCAGGTATAATACTCTGAAAAACCATTGTACAGCGAATTAAAAGGGGGACAAAATGAACCAAAATACGAACCACTCTGCTATCTAAACTACTAAAGTGTGCTAGAGCAAGGTGTCCTATGAATACCACCACACTTGATGCTGGGTGGTATTGATATGGCCCAAGTTAGGGTTTATGGACAAACCGGTGCCACTATAAAGTAGTGTTACCAGTTGACCCCTGCTTAGCCCTGTATAAGCCCAGATCAGTACTGGTCAGTAGTTTAGAAAGGGGTGCACATATAGTGCCTGTTAACAGATTATGATCCGGAGCACAAGGTCTGAATAGGTGTTTTCACAATTAGGTAGTCACAGTAAGAGTCTTCCTAGTGCTATGTCACACAGTATAGTAAAGCATAGTGATCATCAGTGATACCTATAACAGTACACAAGTAGTGTCTGTTTACATGAAAATGTGTCATGTGTGTGTCAGGCAATATAGCAGACAGGATCAATGCCTGTTAGAATAGTGCATAAATTGTGCCTGTATACATAGGACCTGTGTGCATATATACTCCGAGTCCTGTGGGGACTTGGTGTTAACAGATGCTCGACGGTGTATGTGTGCTGTCCCTCAGTGTAGAACATACAGTCACATAGACATCGAGACAGTATAAAACCCAGATCAGTATTTATCTAGAACAGTGCACAAGTAGTGCCTGTTTACATGGAGTGTATGCAAATCACGGGGTTCATCCGTCCATCAAAGATCAGGCATACCTCTTAGAGTAGGGCTGGGCGCCTTCAGCAACATGTGTGGAGCTCTATTAGATCAGCCTGATGTACGCCTGGTAATAAAATCAATAAACGTAGCTGCAATAGCAGAGCTCCATATCTGAGGCTACTGGGGATAGGAAGCGCTCCGACCGCAAGCGCATGTCCCGCCCCTCTGACGTAATGACGTCATCAATCGCCGACGTACGTTTCGCTAGTACTGCTTTGTCAAGGCAATACTAGCGAAACGTACGTCGGCGATTGATGACGTCATTACGTCAGAGGGGCGGGACATGCGCTTGCGGTCGGAGCGCTTCCTATCCCCAGTAGCCTCAGATATGGGGCTCTGCTATTGCAGCTACGTTTATTGATTTTATTACCAGGCGTACCTCAGGCTGATCTAATAGAGCTCCACGCATGTTGCTGAAGGCACCCAGCCCTACTCTAAGAGGTATGCCTGATCTTTGATGGACGGATGAACCCCGTGATTTGCATACACTCCATGTAAACAGGCACTACTTGTGCACTGTTCTAGATAAATACTGATCTGGGTTTTATACTGTCTCGATGTCTGTGTGACTGTATGTTCTACACTGAGGGACAGCACACATACACCGTCGAGCATCTGTTAACACCAAGTCCCCACAGGACTCGGAGTATATATGCACACAGGTCCTATGTATACAGGCACAATTTATGCACTATTCTAACAGGCATTGATCCTGTCTGCTATATTGCCTGACACACACATGACACATTTTCATGTAAACAGACACTACTTGTGTACTGTTATAGGTATCACTGATATCACTATGCTTTACTATACTGTGTGACATAGCACTAGGAAGACTCTTACTGTGACTACCTAATTGTGAAAACACCTATTCAGACCTTGTGCTCCGGATCATAATCTGTTAACAGGCACAATATGTGCACCCCTTTCAAAACTACTGACCAGTACTGATCTGGGCTTATACAGGGCTAAGTAGGTGTCAACTGGTAACACTACTTTATAGTGGCACCGGTTTGTCCATAAACCCTAACTTGGGCCATATCAATACCACCCAGCATCAAGTGTGGTGGTATTCATAGGACACCTTGCTCTAGCACACTTTAGTAGTTTAGATAGCAGAGTGGTTCATATTTTGGTTCATTTTGTCCCCCTTTTAATTCGCTGTACACTGGTTTTTCAGAGTATTATACCTGATCCACAGCGTTCCCCCCCCCCCATTATTTTATTGTTCTGAGTTATGACTCAATTAAACATATACATGTTTTAATTCACTCAAGTCCACCCACCGTCACATGATTCTGGTACACCAGGCTTTATTCTACAGCGGATGAGTGCTCTCCTTGGGGTTCTTTTCCTTCTGTGTACTCCTATATTGTAATGGAGTATGGATAACTATTAACTCATTTGAAGTACCTTGAGAAAGAGAAAGGTGGGGCAGCGAATTTGCTGTGTGTAGTAACCCTGGTTGCATATATTTTATTTTTTATTTATTTATAAAAATATTTTACCAGGAAGTAATACATTGAGAGTTACCTCTCATTTTCAAGTATGTCCTGGGCACAGAGTAAAACAAATAATACATGGTTACAAATACAGTTACATAAATGAACAGGGTATACATTATATACAAGACATTGCGTGTACAGTTAAAGAAAATATATATTATGGGCGTATGAAACAGTTACAGACCAGATTAAAATGTGAGACAGCCTTAGATTTGAAAGAACTTAAACTGGTGGTGGATGTGAGAGTCTCTGGTAGGTTGTTCCAGTTTTGGGGTGCACGGTAGGAGAAGGAGGAACGTCCGGATACTTTGTTGAACCTTGGGACCATGAACAGTCTTTTGGAGTCTGATCTCAGGTGATATGTGCTGCATGTGGTAGGGGTGAGGAGCTTGTTCAGATAGCTGGGTAGCTTGCCCATGAAGAATTTAAAAGCAAAACAGGAAAGGTGAACTTTGCGCCTAGACTCTAGTGATGACCAATCTAGTTCTTTGAGCATATCGCAGTGATGTGTGTTGTAGTTGCATTGGAGAAAAAAACGACAAATTGAATTGTAGAGGGTGTCAAGTTTGCTAAGGTGGGTTTGAGGTGCCGAGCCGTATACTATGTCTCCATAGTCAATAATTGGCATTAGCATCTGCTGTGCGATACGCTTTCTGACCAGGAGACTTAGGGAGGATTTGTTCCTGTAAAGTACCCCTAGTTTGGCATAGGTCTTGGTTGTCAGGATATCAATGTGCATCCCGAATGTTAAGTGGGAGTCAAACCATAAGCCCAGGTATTTAAAACTAGTGACAGGGGTTAGGGTGGTGTTAGCGTTGGTTCTAATCAGGAGCTCCGTCACTGGAAGCTTTAAAAATTTAGTCTTGGTCCCGAATACCATGGTTACAGTCTTGTCAGTGTTTAAAAACAGTTTGTTTTGGGAAATCCAGTTTTCGAGTCTCAAAAAGTCAGACTGAAGTATGTGTTGAAGGTTAGAGAGGCTATGGCTGTGTGCATATAGGATTGTGTCATCTGCATACATGTGTATTGAGGCTTCCTTACAAGCTGTGGGAAGATCATTAATGAACACTGAGAAGAGTAGGGGCCCCAGAACAGAGCCTTGCGGAACACCACAGGTGATATCCAGGGGTTTGGAGTTAGAGCCTGAGATGGACACATGTTGGGATCTTCCTGATAGGTAGGACTGAAACCAGTTTAAAGCAAGCTTCCCTATTCCAGAGCTCTGGAGTTTGTTGAGCAGGATAGCATGATCAACTGTGTCAAAAGCCTTTGCAAAATCTAGGAATACTGCACCAGTGAGTTGTCCCCGTTCCATTCCACACTGGATTTCATTGCAAACTTTTAGCAGGGTAGTTACAGTGGAGTGTTTGGCACGAAACCCAGATTGGAATTGGCTAGGGAAATTTGTCTTGGTATAGAAATCGCTTAATTGGGAGTGGACACATTTTTCCATGACTTTGGATAGAATTGGGAGAAGTGAGATTGGCCTGTAGTTTGAGACAGTGTTTTTGTCCCCACTTTTGAAGATTGGGACAACTCTGGCAGTTTTCCAGGTCTTAGGGATATGGCCTACAGACAGGATAGAGTTGACTATGGACGCAATTGGTTTGGCAATGGCTGGGGCACCAAGTCGTAGGAACCTAGATTGTAGTAAGTCAGGTCCACATTGGCTGCTTAGTTTTAGTTTGAGGAGCGCTTGTATAATCTCCTCTTCAGATACTGGGCCAAATTGAAAATTGTGGGCAGTGTTGTCTGTCAGAGTAATATCCCCCTTAGTGATATTACTTGGTTGTTGATGGTTAGGAGGCTGGAATATGTTGTTGGTAACCTTCCAGAAGTTAGCTGGGTTTGTTGTATTTTGGTGGAGATTGTCAGAGTAATATTGTGCTTTTGCATGCCTTGTTTGCCTTGTGCACATGTTCCGCATGCATCTATAGTGATTGAGATCCTTGGTAGTGCCAGTTACTTTGTTACTTTTCCACAAGGTATCCCTAAGCTGGTAGAGTGCAATAAGGTCAGTTGTAACCCATGGAAGGTGGGCCCCCCGTACCCTTATTTTGCGTAGTGGAGCATGGGTATCGCAGAGTTTTAAGAACTCTGATTGGAAATAGTCAAGCGCAGAATCAGGGTCAGGAATTAAATCGATTCTGTGCCATGGGCAGTTTGTAAGGTCATCCAGAAACTGTTGTGGGTTAAAGTTTTTAAATGTTCTAGTGAGGAGAACTTTAGGGCTTGATTGGGGCGTTTTAATTTTCCTTACACAGTACACTATTGCATGGTCACTGAAAATGTCAGGAAGGATGCCAGAGGATTGGATTCTGCTGGGGTTTGAGGAGAGAATCCAGTCTAGCAAGGAATGGTTATGTGATTTCAGGTTTATCCGTGTGGGTTGGGAAATGAGTTGCGATAGGTTAAGTGACTTGAGTTGTATCTGGATTTTGTGGTTTTTAGGGTCAAGCCAATTGAAGTTGAAATCCCCAAGAACTAGCAGCTCACTCTTCTCATTCAGAGAGGAAATGGAGCCAAGAAATTGGGTGATATCAGTCAGGGATTGTAGAGGGGCTTTAGGGGGGCGGTAGATGCCAGCAAGCAAGATTGGCTTAGAAAAGGGGAGGCAGATTTTGCCAACTAGAATTTCAAAAGAGGATGGGCTTGGTGGGCAATTTAACAGTGTAAATTGTAAGGTGTCTGCAATATAAAATAACACCCCTCCTCCTCTCTTTGACCTATCTCTCCTAAAAATGGAGTATTCCTGTATGGCGATATTTGCATCAGGGGTTTTAGGGGATAGCCATGTTTCTGTAAGAACGATGGCTTTGGGTTTATGCATAAGGCACCATGCCCTTAGTTCGTCCAGTTTGGGCAGCAGGCTCCAGATATTTATATGGGCGACAGATAGCCCTTTTTGGAATTTAAAGGTGGAATTCTCAGGGGCATGGGACAGAGCTGAAATGGGAGGACCTGGGTTAGGTTCAATATCACCTGCTAAAGAGAGTAACAGTACAAGTAGGAATTTGGGTAGTTGTTTGTAGGTTGTAAATTTGTGGTGTTTGCTATTAGAGTGAGCAGTGGTTGGTGGGCTGCTTTTTAGAGTTCTCCACCAACATTCAGTAGATAGTGCAAGGCTTTTGAGTAGTCCAGGGTGTATGGTGATGTTAGGTGTGGGCCAGGATGGAGGAGTTTGTAGTGTATAGAGGGAGTAACATCTCCATGAGGACAGGAGAAAGAAAAAAGTTACGATACATAGCAGGTTCATTATGCCAGAGGTAGGCAGTGCTGCAAGGAGCTGCTGTGAACAAAGTGAGTGTGTGCAGACTAAACAGCAGGGGTGTGCCTGTTCCTTGTCAAATGTTTTGGTGCATTGCAATGCTAGAGTCAATTCAGGGTTTCAGTGTATTGTGCACTGAGTTTTGGGAGACGCTGCAGTGAAATAAGTTGTAAAGGGGTGGGGGGTTAAAATATGCAGGTTAGCAAGTTTGGGATCATAGTGTGATCTGAATAGCTTACCGTTTGTTGTCGTGAGTAAAAGAGTTTGCAGAAAGATGCAGTCACCAGTCACCTCTAGTCTAACTATAACAGCTCACTTACAGTAAGTCACGCGCTCACAAGTGTGCTGCTCATGACAGATGGTATTTTGGGACAGGTTTAGTGAAGATATTATTCATTTGAGGGTCCATGCATGGAAAAAAGTGGTTTGGCTGGATAGCTGTGTGTTTTAACCCATGTCCCATATACAGGTCATGTGCTCACAGGTGTGCCGTACGTAACAAAGGGTTTAGCGATTGTTTTGAACGGCTAATTTGGGTCGAAAATACCAAGGTTCCTCCTGCACTGAATAATGTAAAGTAGGTAGCAAAAGCAAGTGTAGATTGTCAATTTACCAGTACTGCTGGAAACAAATATTGAACGATCTTCAATATTAACCTGTTTATTTACCTTTTTGTTTCACTTTTATATTAAATCGCAATAGTGTTAAGATAACTGCAATTTACAATGTATAAATACATTTAAGGTGTGAAATGAATGATGTGTCTACAGTGTTTAATGTGCTTTGAAATCTTACTTAAGGCAGTGAATTTACAATATCTGTACACTTTTTTCCTCCCATATTCTCTCTCTAAGAAATGATTTCCCACATGAGAGGAACCTTACAACACACAACACGTTAGTATGCAGAATCTGGTCCTGTGTTTAAATGTTGCCCTGCTGTTTTATTCCTGTAAATATATTCAAGTTTTCTAATAAATGCATTGAGGTGGTAACAGTGTCACAACTATAGAGAGGTAATTCCACTACATATCCCTCATATCATTTCATAGTTTGCTTCAACCAGTTCACACATGTTTTACAGATTAATCAATGGGATTACAGATTATCAGTGCCCAAATATTAATCATCACGCGACCTGGAGCTCATCCGAGCAGCTAGAGCTGCACCACTGTTGTCTATGACTTTGTCACCAGGCAACATGACCAATGAACAGCTGTGAGCGCGAGGAATGCTGGGATTGGCGGTCCTGCTGACTGCAGCGCGCCTGGTAAAAGCAGGACCGCAAATCACAGACTCAAGACTGAGAAGGGAAAAGCACGTGACTCACGGCAGCAAATCAACGGAGAGCATGAGATAGAGGCTTGGCACGCAAATTCTCTCCCCTACTCTTCCTTCCGGACGGGTCTTCTCACATGAATGTGTTGCCACTCTGTGTAGCTCAGTAAATAAGCTGCCCTTTAAATGATTTTATTATGGTTTTTATGGTAACTGAACAAAATAAAACCCAAATAGAAGGTGGTCTTGCAACACTCCCTCCCCCTGGCGGGTTACCCGGCTAATTAACCTTTCCCTGTCCATCTTCTGCGTGTGTGGACAGCGTGCACTCCGGACCCTGTGCAGTACAGTGCAGTGTTTTTTTATTGTCGTTTGAATTTTTTTTTTTTTGCCCTTTGGTCTACGTGGCGGTGATCACGCGTGGAGGCTGTGCAGCGCCCCCGCGAACAGGGAGGCAGAGTGAGTGAGCAGCGCACGCGCGTGTAAGGATGTGTGGCAGTGGCTGGATGCACTACACACAGTATGTGTGATACCATGGGCTGCAGTGGCTGAATGCACTACATACAGTATGTGTGACACCATGATCTGCAGTGGCTGCATGCACTGCATACAGTATGTGTGACACCATGATCTGCAGTGCCTGCATGCACTACATACAGTATGTGTGACACCATGATCTGCAGTGGCTGGATGCACTACATACAGTATGTGTGACACCATGATCTGCAGTGGCTGGATGCACTACATACAGTATGTGTGACACCATGATCTGCAGTGGCTGCATGCACTACCTACGGTATGCGTGACATCATGGGCTGCAGTGGCTGCATGCACTACATACAGTATGCGTGACACCATGATCTGCAGTGGCTGCATGCAATACATACAGTATGTGTGACACCATGACCTGCAGTGGCTGGATGCACTACATACAGTATGTGTGACACCATGATCTGCAGTGGCTGCATGCACTACATACAGTATGTGTGACACCATGATCTGCAGTGGCTGCATGCACTACATACAGTATGTGTGATACCATGGGCTGTTCTCTGCAGCGTAATGACGCTCTTAATGCTGAATGTTATAGCATTCTGTGTTATTAGGGATTCCGGTTTAGGGTGCTTATTATTTTATAAGATCTGGTTAATAGTATATTGTTTTTCCAGTGTTTTTATTTAAAAAAAAAAAAAAAATCGGTGTTTTGATAATGAACACAAATTGACACATTTGAAGTTGTTGTTTATCGATGCACTTATTTTTAGTTTTCATAGTACCCATGTGTTGCCTTTGTCTCCTACCTCTCGCTGGGATGCTATGATATATATGCAATGTCTTGTATATAATGTACACTCTGTTCATTAATGTAACTGTATTTGTAACCATGTATTATATCTTAACTCTATGCCCAGGACATACTTGAAAACGAGAAGTAACTCTCAATGTATTACTTCCTGGTAAATCATTTTATAAATAAATAAATGAGGAGGTGGAACTCCTAGGTTTCCGGGTAAAACCACAAGTATACAATGATGGTGGTGTTAGTGCAGTTTCTGGTTGCAACCTAAAACCAGAATTGTTTAGTTTTTGTGTAGCACCAATCATGTATGCAGATCTTTGCAATAGAAACATACATCTTTCAAATATGTTAACCATAGTAACTCAATGTGACAGGTCAGCAGTAAAAATATGGCAAAGGCAATCCCTCTGCTGGAGAGAATAGAAGTGTAAGCTGCAAGCTATACAATCCGAAACATACAGTGACACCCGGATTTCGGTGTTCAGCAGATATACCCTATGTAAGTGTGTGCAGAATATCTTCACGGTTCACAGGACTGTCTGCCATGTGCAAAACTGTTCTGTGCAGAATACAACCTGCCCTATGCTTCTGTGTGATACAAAGTGTTATCTATGTGTAGCCCCCTTTCCCTATGCCTCTGGGAACTACGCGGGCAACTACGCGTGCTGCTGTACCTGTTGCTCACAGGAGGCCTCCGGGAGCCTGGGGTGAGCTCTTTCTCCTTGCGTGCAGCACCTCCACCCAGGTGGGATCCCAGCGTTGGCGGGATAACCCCTGACAAGAACCAATATACAGTAATGAGTAATACACCACACGTATGTATGTAACTAAGCTTTACTGTACACACTCTAAACACAGAATACAATAAACGGTACCCACAATAACACAGTGACAACACGTGGTGCTTCCTCCAAAGTACTGAGGGTACTGTGGCACCAATAACCCCTGGTGTCCTGTCCCAGCAATTCCACCCCAATGTGAGGTAGCGCTAACCCTTGTAGATATAGTTGCATGTTGGGTACCTGCCGGGGTACTCCAGTACCCAGGTGCTGCTTGGTGCGATGGGTTGGAGCGGATCCCAAGTAGCGGGGCCTCCAACACAAATCCCCTCTCTCCTAAGGGTCCTGATCCTCCTCTCAGTGTGAGCTCCAGCCGGAGGGTCTCACACAATGTCTCAGGGTGCTGTGGCCTAGTGCCAGGCTGCAGTGCACCGCGTGGCCGTCCGGTGACCAGCGCAGCAGTACTACTATAGCACTAAAGGGGAAGAGTCCCTATCTGGGGCTTTCCCTGCAACACTCCGCTGGGGTGGCTCAGGGCCTGCCTGGGGGGCACGCCATAGGCCTAATCCATGGGAGCACTGCTTCCTGGATGCTGCCTCCATCTTGACTGAGCACGCTGGCTCCTTGTCCCAAAGGATATCCTGTTAATTTTAGGCTGCTTCATTCCCATTGGCTGGGATAGCCCACCTGATCTCCCTCCCCCGAGGATTCTGGGACTCATAGTGCCGCTTCAGGCTATGCGGAGCCAGTCTAAGATGGCCACCGCTCGATTCCCACAAAGTACTCAGGCAATTGTAGTCTCTTATGGGCTTTTGAAGCCATTCCAAGATGGTCACCCCTCCGATCGCAACTGCGCTTGCGCGGTAGTCCGAAACGGCCGCCGCCACTTCCCACTCAGGCGGAGCTCCAGCGGGCAACCCAGCAGTTCCCCCTCACTGGAGGTAAGGAGGGGGTCTCTGCTACATGTGATATTATCATTTATTCATAAGTGTCAACACATTCTGCAACGCAGTACAATGAGGGAACAGAATATCAATTATATTAACCGCATGACATACCAGAAGAGAGGTGAAGAGCATGTTTTCAGGTTGTGTTGGACCTGCAGAAAAGGCTGTCGTGTTTGCAGGCTTGTAATGCTTTGGCCAAAGGATTTAAGTTTAATTAAAGGACCCTGATTCATGAGAAGAAAAACAGATAGTATCTAACTATATAATTTTTCATATTGGATGTAGCACTGGGTTTTTTTTTGTCTTCTGTTGTATACACGAGGTCACTCCCAGTATCACTCCTACTGACACAAATCGAATATAGTGTAGGGTTACCATAAGTCCTTATTTAAAAAAAGAGGACAACATTTGCATATATACGAGAGCGGCGAGTGCTGACTGCATCGCTCGCGCATGTGCGGTTGACTTTCGTTCGCGCACGACCGGTGCTCGCGCAGGAGTGACTGGAAATCCTGGACGTTTTCAGACATTTCAAAATTCCTCTCGGACGTCGAGCTTAATGAAGAAGCCGGACATGTCCGGGACAATAAGGACGTATGGTAACCCGAATATAGTGTAGTGGGTTTGCGTTTTGAGCTTGCCGGGACTGTGTATTTTTAACTCTTAACCTGATTCGAGTTGTCCCCTGATGTCTGGTGCGAGCCCTGAACCTGCCGGCGAGTTTGTTTTCCCAGTTTGGCCGGCGGACCCCCAGACTCCTGACTATCCTGAACCAGGGGGGGTCCCTGGATGTAGGGGGCCCCTGGACGTAGGGGGCCCATCAATGAGCTTTGGGGAACCCGCCGATTCAGGAAAGATTTAAAAAAAAATAAAAATGGCAAATCTGTAAAACCACCAGACTTACATGTAATAAAACTAAATGAAATGGCTACTTTTGGTAATTTTAGTCTATGGTTTACATCTCTTGAATGTACATCAGACAATATGATTTATCTCTGTTTTTCAGCCAGGGTGCCGTAGTATCTTGCTGTGCAGCGACCCTGTGCCATGGCTTGTAGTGGGAACACTGCTGAGTGCTCAGCTTGAGTGTCCAGTGCTTTCTGGAGACAGAGGCTGGGATCTGCCTCTCAGGCCGGCACAGAGGGAGGAAAGGCGGATTGCAACCTCCCTGTCTCCAGACATCAGGGAGCTGAGCTGCCTATGTGTTTTAGGTGTGTAGGGCGGAGGCGAGGGCTTTGTTTGGGGCTAGAATATCATGGCTCTGTGTGACATATATAATATTTTTTTTTTGTGGTTAGTGGAATGTTGAGTAAATGGAGGGGGGGGGGGAGTGTGGAATAGAGAGTGGGGATGAATACCGGACAGGTTGAATGCAGAGTTTGCTGAGAATAAGGGTGGGTATGAAGTGTGACAAAAGAGGTGAATGTGGAGTGTGTTGTGGTGGTTTTGAGCATGTGAAAAGGAAGGAGGGCGAGTGTGGTGCTTGTGAGCGAAAAAGGACAGACAAGCACGGGTGCCTGTGCTCATAAAAGGTTGAGTACCACTGCCTTATCTGAAAGATGTGGTACAACATTATATAAACCCATTATGGAGTAACTTTTATGTAGTCCGAAGTGAAAGATCGGGCCATTTTTGACCTGATAATCCCTGTTGAAGTCTATGGGGATTTTTGTTAGAAAACAACCCAGCCGGACTATATAGAATTTACCCCTATGGTTTTGGTCGCAGCTACTAGGTAGTACTGCCCGACCAAGCAAAGTATTGTAAATTAATTTAGGTAACACTTAGGTGTACTTGTGCATATACTGTACTGTACAAGAGGAAAATAATGTGGTTGCAAGTCCATGAAAAAGAAAACATATACACTTGTAATATGGGCCATGTGTGAGCTGATGGTCTGTGTAAAGTGTTGTGTTGTGTGGATTACTTCATGACTCCACCTTAAATATATGAAAATGCGTTTATTGACCAATTTTATAAGATTACAAACTGTGCAGTTTTATCGTCTCAACAAACCATGACATTTGTAGAATAGCTGCTTCAAATTAGATACAAACCACTTCTAGGGTTTCACGTTCATTACATTTGGGAGGCTGCCATTCTTTTTTGGCGACCCACCTCCCTTATTAGGATTAGTCCCTTGTACCTGCCTGGGAAAGGACCCGGATATCTGAGCCACGACCCCAGTGTTTCCTTGCTCCCCCTATGATTAGAGGGAGTGGGGAACGCAACACCCCATTTCAGAGTTTAGTATATTCAGCAGAAGACAAGTCACCTCATCTTTAGCTGTAATGGTGCAAATTGACCCTCGTCACCATTTTAGCATGTTCCTCCTACCCTGCACTCCCGTTCTCACTCCTTGAGATCATTGACCGTGTACATTTTCTCTGCCATTTATAGTATTGTGTGTACAAAAGCTTGTTGTGATTGCTTGGAAGACTTTTAAAGGCGCTTCGTGCCTCAGAAGACCCCAAAGTCTTGGATTAGTGAATTAGGCCTCGTCCAGGGTGGAAACTGGCACTCCAGCGCTGCGCCCTGCTTGGCCGGGCGATTCCTGGCCAGCTAGGTGCGCGCTCGTCTACGACGTCACGGAGCTGATTTGCCCTCATTGGGCGAACCGCTCACGTGACGGGCTTGCAAGCAGCAAAATCAATTTTGCTGGCTCGGCAAGCGGCTGAGCAACGTGTCCAGCGTGAGCGCGCGCACCCGCTCAGCACCACCCTGGACGAGGCCTAATCGTTGAGGCTCTTCTGAACCTTATTGTCTTAGTAACAAGATAAGGACATCCCCTCCAGCTCTCCTCCCCTCCCCTCCTCCATGCCTACCTGTGGGACAGGGTAGTGACAGAGGCAGACGGGGGAAGATGATGGTACGCAGCAGCAGCAGGGGCCACCAGAGTGAAGCAGAGGAGTTAGGAGTTGCACCGAGGCAGAGCAGGACGGCCGGAGAGACACTTCAAATAAGAAAGACTTCTGGGTCGGACCGCTTGGGTGCGCTCCTCCCTAGCCATTCTGCTTTACCTCCATTATCTCCCCCCGCCTGCCTCTATCACCACCCTGTTTCAATCTGCACCGCCGCTACAAAATCTTGCGCACCCCTGCTTTATGCAATTTTCATGAAGAACGTAACACGTAGATCATATGCATCTATACCTCTAGACCAGGGTTAGGCAATTCCAGGCCTCAAGGACCACCAACAGGTCAGGTTTTCAGGATATCCCTGCTTCAGCACAGGTGGTTCCATCAAAAACTGAAGCAGGGATATTCTGAAGACCTGTTGGTGGCCCTTGCGCACTGGAGATGCCCATCTCTACTCTAGACTGAAGTCCGCAAAGCACTTGAGCTTCATTTCTGATGAATTATGAACCCTATCCAGCACTATTAATGGGGCAGTTCCACTTTTCATAGTTTTTTTTAAATTTATTTTCTGTAAATTGCATTTGCTTTAATCCTGATTACTTAATTCAATGTGAAACCCCCTGGTAATTTTCCATTTCATACTTGTTTAATATAGTTTTTTCTGACGTGCCTGGTGAAGATGGCCAGCATAGTGAATGTCCTAATGCTCGCTTTATAGCTCACTTGACCTCTACAGCTTTGGAATCATTCTTGCGTGACCCAAGTATGAACCTCAAGCGCTGCCAAATGCAAAGCTAACCGGCAATTCAATGTGTATTGTGGATTTCTGGTTTCGATTTTAGTGCCAAAATATGGAAAAGAATGAAAATGCCAGAAATTGTAAAAAATAATATAAAACGTGCATTTGCTTACTTTTAGCTGAGTGCTTTAATTTTACTGCAATGCCAATAAATATTGCAGAGGCAGATGCATATTTATACTTAGCACTGGGTGAGTTTGTGCCTCTAAAGGCAGAATGACACTGATTTAAAAAAAAAAAAAAGTAGATCCCATCAGCTAGCAAAAAAATATATATAATATAAATTTAAGTCACCTTCACTTTCCCATTTTTGCATCACAATCCCACATTTTGTTGTGAAGTCCACGTGTAGTATTGTGTTTTGCAGCAATATGATCTGCACTGGTAGAAATGACCGCAATTGGGAAGTGTCTAAACATTGCTTGTTCTACCCTGATCAGTGCAACATTGGCATTGCTGCAGCATTCTTTCCTCCCCTAAGGCTGCGGTCCCAGTAATGTCTGTAACACGCGCACCCGGGGGGGGGGGGGGGCAAACCGCGTGCACAGCGCTAACCGTGATCTGCGGTCTGACAGGGAGAGAGGGAGCTTGCGACGGGAGGGGGCGTGGGAGGGGATTTGCAGGGGCGTGGCCATTACATTACGCGGCTAGTTCGCCCTCATTGAGTTAAAAAAAAACCTGCAGCACGGCGCGGCTGCACCTTCAGCGTGAAGGTGCGTACTGGGCCCTCCCCCATTGAGGGGCGCTGCTTACACGCACAGCGCACGCCGAGCCGTGCGCTGTGGCAGTGACTGGGACCGCAGCCTAAGGCTTCGCCCCCATTGGTCACAGCTGCGCGCGCGATGGCATGTTCGCCGCACACAAGGTACGGCCCTCTATGGGGCAGGCCCCAGTCGGCGTGTGTGCGTGAGCGCACAAGGCGCAATGTGGAACCGCCTTTGCCAAAAGACAAGATCTTTGTCTATTGGCGCGGCGGCCGAGCATTGGCCACGTTACGGCGGCGGTTCAGCCAATGAGGGCGAACCAGCCACGTGATGTCGTGGCCGCGCCTCCCCGTCGCGACTTGCCAGGAGTCCACCAGGTGGCGCTGATTCTAGGCATGAGCGCCGCCTGGCACCTTGGGTGGCTGTGTGTGCGGCAACTCAAGCAACGCATCATTTTGTTTAAAATTTGCTCTTTGGAGGCTTTTTTGTCTACATTTGAAAAACTGTTATAAAGTTTGTTAATATCATTTTAAGACAAAGGTGTTTAATGGCCCAGTGTTTTCATATTGTAACGTCATCACGTTATAATAGTTTTTAACCTTCTGAGAACTGCAGACCCCTTCAAGAATGAATTGTAACACCTCTTAAAATATATTGTGACTTTATTGAACCCCAGGCTACTGTACTTATCCTGAAAATGCAGTTGTGGCGGTGGGGCTTATGGGCATATAAATTAGATAGTATAGAAAGCTGTTTTTATTTTATAACATTAGTGTTATATTCACAGTTTTTTTTTTATGAATAAACAAATATGACAAATAATATTTGTTCTTGAAGAGTCAAAGATTCTCTATTACCAAATGTTTACCCCCTGGTAACCTGCACAAACCCAAGGGTTCGACGGGACACAGCCTGAACACCACTGTCCTACAGTATGAGATGTCAACATTAAACTAGCACTTACACATTTGTATGTATAGTGATAAAACTACAGACCTGCATTTATAGTTCACTATGCAGCTTTGGTTTGCATACCATGTAAATAAATTAGTTATCTCGATAGTAAGTACAGGCATACCCCAGTTTAAGGACACTCACTTTAAGTACACTCACGAGTAAGTACATATCTCCCAATAGGCAAACGGCAGCTCACGCATGCGTCGGTCAGCACGTCCTGAACAGCAATACCAGCTCCCTACCTGTACCGAAGCTGTGCGCAAGCGGGGAGACTATAGAGCCTGTTACAAATGCTTTATTTACATCAGTTATGCACTTATATGACGATTGCAGTACAGTACATGCATCGATAAGTGGGGAAAAAGGTTTTGCTTCACTTTAAGTACATTTTCGCTTTACATACATGCTCCGGTCCCATTGCGTATGTTAATGCGGGGTATGCCTGTAAAAGGTGCTGTAACTTAACATTAATCTGAGTAAACAAAAGGCAGACAAGCAATAAGTCAGAGCAGTGTCTGAACTGAGCCTGCTATCTTTACATATGCATGTACAGTCCTCAGAGAAGGGACTCCTCTTCCCAAATGTTACTTTTATGTATGAAGCACTTATTCACATGACCTGTTACTTGTATTATTTGTTATCTATATGATTGTCACGTGTATTACTGCTGTGAAGCGCTATGTACATTAATGGCGCTATATAAATAAAGACATGCATACATACAGTACATTAAAATACCACTTGTGGTGGATTTGCATGTCTCAGACAGGTCAGCAACCCTATCTTTCCACATATAAATGTCAGAATATTACAAATATTGAAGTGTTTTGAAATCCGATTCCACCACAGAAAGGAATAGCTATTTCAAATGGGGTGTGTTGCCTTGGTCTATTTCTATTCTACATGGGGAATTGAAAGAAGATATTATTGGATTGCAACAGTAATTAAATCTGCTAACCCTGATTTCCCATCCCTTCTGCCCTCTGATCATATCACAGTGCAGTAGAGGTCCCACTGCTGTAGGGAAAGGCTAATTTTTCCCTATTTAATGTGGGTTAGAGGGCAGTTGGGTCAGACGTCACATAAAATTGACATGGTGTACCTGGAAAGGTTCTGTTGGTGCAGTTCTCTTTGACCTGTTCATAGCTAGAGGGCACTGAGAGGTTTGAGTTGTATCATCTCAGTAGAAACTTCTGCTGCTGCTGCTGCATTCTTGTCACAGTTATGAAAATACAATGCAAGAAAGCAGATAAGATTTCCCTTTCATTGGAGTTTAGCAGGACAGCAATCATTGTTAGGTGCTCTGAGCTAAAAAGTGTACTACGGACAAGGGCATGTTTAATGTGCCTTAATTCAAAAGGGCGAGTATTTAAAAAAAACCATTTGTTACATTTTTCACTTTTCCATGGTAAGCAGGGTTTCCACAATTAGTTCATTATTAAATGCCTTTTGGGGATAAGACTTCTTAAAACTAGAGGTGAATTGTTGCTTTTGTTTTGTATGTTGCTCGTATAGTCATTAAGAAGCTACCATTAGCCAGAGAGATACATTATTCCTTTGCTTCAATTGAGCAGTTAAGTAGAAAAGAGATCAATTTTATTTTGAACCCAATGCAAATTGGTCAAACTGTCATTTTTAAGGTTATTGAATCTATTTAAGGAAGCGGATTACATTAAGGGCTAGATCCACAAAGCGAAATCAAGATTCATAGCATGATATAACCCAGGGGAGCGCAAACGTTTGTTGCTGCGCCCCCCTGCCTTACCTCCCCCGGTGCTCGTGCCTCCCCTTACCTTGATGCGACATCAAATGACGCTGCGGGGTCACGTCACATGACCCCGCTGCGTCATTTGACGCCATGTAGTCATGGAGACCGGTCCTGAAGCCGGCAGAATCAAGTTACAGTACATTGAGTGTTGCAGAGGCCTCACGCGATCCCATGGAATTTAATTTAAATACCTTGGGGAAGAGCGCGGGGCCTCTGCAACTGCCACGCCCCTCCTCCCCCCCCCCCCCGAAAAATCTCCCGTCCCCCCTGGGGGGCGCGTGCCCCTAACATAACCTAAAGCAGGAACCGTCGTTCTGTTTGAGGGTAACGCATATCCTTAAAGCTCATTTATATGCAGAAACAGCTGTTCTACATCGCATCAGCATAGGCTTACCGCCACGTTATTGTAGCATTACGTTGGGTTATCTTCCAATAATGTGATGGTAAGTGTATCTTGGCGTTTACTCCCTGAAAAGGCTCAAGGGGAGAGGAGAAAGAAATAATGTTATGTTGGTTAGCTCATAACTGTGGCAAACACCCATCCCAGACCCTATGACAGCTCTATTTGAGGGACTGGATGTGAGTAACAACAAGTACGGTATGGCCTAACTAACTAATGTCTGCACATTAACCTTGACAGACTTTAGTGGGAATGCAATGTTATGTTAAGGCCTCATTTGCATATCATTAACGGCTGTTATAGTTAACGTTGTGTGGTTTACAAGAGAAAATGTGACTTCATGTTATTGTCCTTTGAAGATGCACTGTTACTGTTGTTTTAACGTGACTTTATGTTAAGTGACACAACGGAGCTTTGTGAATCTGGACCTACAGTTAGTTGTTACAAAAATGTGTTTTGTGATCTGCTATGTGGGACTGCCCCTTTAAAGTGTCATGATAGGTTCAGTCCCTTCCTGTACCAAAATGCACTAATGCTGGTAACAAGTTTAGATAAGCATTCCCACGTCCCACTTAACTCGCAACAACACTCGTGAAAATAAAATTGTGTACAGTGTGCTTGAAAATAGTTTTTCTTTTTACTGCAGCCTATGAATTGCTTCAGTGCTGGAATGATAATCCTATTTATGTGTGGCCCCCTTTCCCTATGCCTAAGGGAAACTGTGTGTGCTGCTGTACCTGTTTGCTCACAGGAGGCCTCTGCCGCTGGGAGCCTGGGGTGAGCTCTTTCTCCTTGCAGTGCAGCGCCTCCACCTATGAGGGATCCCAGCATTGGCGGAATAACCCCTTACAGGAACCAACACATAGTAATACACCACACCAAGTATATAACTAAGCTTTACTATACATAATACTACACACATATGACACACAATAACTGTACCCTCAGATAACATCAATGACCCAACACTTAGCGGTTCCCCCAAAGTACTGAGGGTGCCGAGGCACCAATACCCCTGTGGTCCTGTCCCAGCAAGTCCCCACCCAAGTGTGAGGTAGCGCTAGCCCCTGTGGATGTAGGTGCACGTTGGGTACCTGCCTGGTTACTCCAGTACCCAGGTGCTGCTTGTCGCGATGAGTTGGAGTGTGTCCCACGTCGCAGTGCCTCCAACTCAAATCTCTCTCCTAAGGGTCCTGATCCGCCTCGTGGGGTGAGCTCCAGGTGGAGTGCATCACCTGAGTGTCTCAGGGTCCTGTTTCCTGGTCCCAGGCCGCATGTCGCCGCATGGCCGTCCACCACCGGCGCAACAATACTAATAAGGGGTAGAGTCCCTATCTGGGGCCTTACCTGCAATACTGCTCTTCAGGTGTCTCTGGGCCTAACTGGGGTCTAGGGGCAGAGTTCTGTCCTAGTCAGGGGCTACTGGCACCCTTGATGCATCCGTCCTCTCTGCCGGCTCCTACTAGACTGACTTCGCGGGCTCTGCACCCGCGGAGGATATCCTGTTCCTCCTCTGCCAGAGTCCCATTGGCTGGGACAGCCCCATGTTGTATTTCCCTCCCACCTGAGGATTCTGGGACATGTGGACCCACTGCTGCATATGCGGAGCCATTCTAAGATGGCCGCCGCACTCATGACACTGCGCATGCTCGCCTAACAAAACATGGCCGCCCCCACACTCCCGATCGCGTGGAGCTCCGGCAATAGCCGGGCAGATCCCCGCACCAGAGGCAGGTAAGGGGACTCTGCTGCATCTGCATACTATGTTTTGTTGTCAGAGGGCTGGACAGGAGAAAGGAGAGGCATAGATAGGAGCAGCACAACCATTGCACGATTGTGCTTGCTTCTGTATTTCTATAAATTGCAATGTTGACACTTGATTCAAAAATGGTTTAGTTGTCAGATGTTAATTTTCAAGAGAGATAAAATCGCCTGATTGAACATGGCAGAAGCTTATGAATGCACATTTAAAACCACATTGAAATATTATCAAATACATCCGTAGGACGGAGACAGCCCCTTCTTATCTCATGACATCCTTTAATGAGAGGATTAACATCTCTTCTCAGATCCAAATGTGTCTCTACAAACCTTAATGTAGGGTCAATGTTTTGTCGAGTGTCCAGTTTGTTTCTTTTTAACCCCTTTAGGGATTTTAATTCACATACTGTATTTTGTAATCATGTTTTTCCTTTTATTATAAACCCAGTCGGAAGTTGCTCAATGGGACTAGTATTCTATTGTATATTAGGCATATTTTCTTTATAATTCCTTTTCAGGGTTAGTAAGTGTTGGAGACCTCCGTTATTACTCGTCTTTAATTAAGCGGTGTATTTTATGTCATGTTGGCATTACATATATTGCATGTGCATATTAAATAGCAGTCTCTCACAGAACTAAGGAGAGAGCTATATGGAGTAATTTGGAGGGTTTCTGTAGATTACCAGTCTGGGGACACCAGTGGTTTGTAGAGCACAGTTTGAGAACCTCCGTTTCAGTTGTTCTTTTTTAACGATGAGTGATATACATTTATAGATGATGCATAATACCGGTATGTGCCCATGTGGTAGGCTGCATTATTTGTGTTTCCAGACACACAGAAGATATACACATCCATGCTTAAATACTGTGTAGTTTACAAAACATAGGGACCCCTGCAAAGTCTTGTGAATCTTTGGAAAGTTAAATATTTTCATGCATGCTGTGCTTTATTTTTGTAATTAGGTTTTTAGGTTCATAGTGGGAGGTATGTTTTGTGCTGGCACCTACTTTTATAAAGCAGCCCTGCTGTGCCAGTAATTTGGAAATGTATAATCCCAGAGCTTTGAATTCTATGTAGGATTCCTTGCAGCGTTTAGCTGATTGTCCCGATTGTGAGTGAGCCACTGGCCTAATGATATGGTTCTGTAGAGAGGAATGAAGCTTCTACATTGCTGCTTGCACCTGCTACTTACACTGCATTTAAAAGCAGCAGCATGTTTTTAATTGAGGGTCTGGGTAAGCCAGTGTTAAACAAAGGATCGGCTTGCAAAATTGATCACAAAATAAAATACATTGGTATTTTAATGGGATGAAGTGCATCCAAAGTTAGAACCTCATCCCCATTTGTGATAACTTGCATACATATCAACTGTATATATTTAGAGGTGAAACTCGCATTGCTTGGTGAGCAATTTACCTTCCGCATATTAGGAATAACTGCTGCCTTCTCTGCCCGTTGAGCCTCATTAGAGTTGTGTTGTTGCAAGTTGTTTAGAGTTCCCTGAGTAAATGAGGAGATAGAGGGCACTAGATTGTCTATGCCACTTACTGAGAGGAGATGCCAGCCACCACGGAACAGGGTACAGTACTCTAAGAGTCTTATTTATCAATCATAAGAGTGTTGTGTGTGGATTGAATTCAGTCCATGGAAAGTGCTGGAGGTTTGGGAATTGTGTTTGTCGCTAAAAGTTGAGGAAAGGTAAAAACAGGTAAAAGATTTGACAGTAAATAGGAAAATATATAGTATATAAATAATTTCTTTGCTTGCTTTTTATGGGTTTGAAGATAAGTATTTTCCTTCTAAGCTTGGTGATCCCAAGAGAGATGGCATTACTGTGAGCGTATGTGCCTCAGATAAATGTATTAATTAAGAATGAATTTGTGCAGTTGAGGTGTGGCATGTATAAGAACCTAAATTATGTAATTATCTACTTTTTAAAGACTCAATCCTAGCGGCATTTAAAACATTTTTTTTTTTTAAAAACACATGCAGCCTTTGATTACCTTTATTGAACCTAAGCTGCTGATCGATCACGATAGAATTAATTGATCAGCAAAATCTTGCTTCTCAGGTTTTACTAAATGGCTGCCTTTCAGATTCAATCTATCCTTCAGTCAGTGAACCTCAGCAGCGACAATGTATTCTTATATTACTAAGGTAACATGATCTATTATTGCAGTTTGCAGCCCAAACTGCTGGGAATATTGCCAACAAATGATAAAACAGAATAGTGTTGCACATATCTTGCACTGCTAGGGAAGTGTGCTAAAACCTGCTATACAAATCAAAGGATGCTCAATATATTAAAACTTATTAAAAATGGCATTAAGAGATTAATTTAAAGAAAAAGAAAATGTAGTAAGTATTATCTAATACTACAGGACTGATTTTATTTAAAAAACAAACAAAAAAAACCCCCATGTAGGATATTGCATGGATTCCTCCTTTATGATGGTTTAGAAATACATTAAGTATAGTGTCTCCAGGTTTTATTCACCAAAACACAGGTTTCTAAGGCCTCGTCCAGGCTGAGAGCTCGCGAGCGAGGAAAACAATTAAAGTAAATTGTTGTGTCCAAGCTGTGCAATATTTTTGTATTTGTCGCCCTTGCCCTGTTCACGTCCGCGATTCAGCAAATGAGGGCGAACCGCTCACGTGACATCACAGGCACCCCCCCCTCCTACGCGCGCAACTAACTGGCCAGGAATTGCCCAGTGCATGACATCACGGCGCTCGAGCGCAAAGGTGCGCGCTCCCACCCTGGATGAGGCCTAAGTTGTGATACATTTAAAAACAAGTGCAGAGTTACAAATGTTTATCAAAACTAAAAGAATATGTATTCATATATAAATACTGTTCTATGTAACAAATACATTGCCAATACAATAAAAGGTTTAGGACATGCCGATGACTAAAATGCGCATTAAAGAGGCCATTGCCCTCATCCTTCTAATTAGTTAATTGATCGGATATGTAGAGATAACACTTGGGTTACATGTATTGTCATTTCCCCCTCCCCCCGTAAAATATAATATATAAAGTGATAAAATATGAAGGGGGGAGGGGAAGACATGTTGTGGGTACACAAAGTTACGAGCATAACATGTATACAACACGCAATAAAAAATTATATCATTAATATATCGGTTCTATCAGTAATTTTAACCTTCTTAAAGTTTATCAGACATAAAAACTTGGGTACAGAAATAGTTGTGGTCAGGCCCTCAATGAAACTATGTAAAATCCAGCTCTTCCTCAGACCAGCACCGTGACCTAGATCCCTGTCCATTCTGATTCCACAGGCCCATCCTTAGGTCAGAGCAAGTTCACAGACCAGCCGAAAATCTTCCTTAGTGTGAACCACAAAAAAAAAGGGGGGGGGATGGATACCGCACTGCCTGATGAGATGCTAAAGAGTTACTTGTGTAATGGAGGGGGTGCTGAGGGAATGAGCAAATTTCCACATACATAAAGAGAAAGAATCGCTGTAAACAAGCACTCTTCCTCCACTAGTTATAAATAAAGTTTATTGTGATAATGAGGCAAACAAACACGAAACTAAAACCTACTTGATGCTAATGTGCTAAATGTCCGTTACATGTGCACAATGTGTGAGGGTAATTGTTACTTTTGTACCCCGGAATATCAGGGGTGCAAGGTATACCTCGAATTGTTCTTGATTCATATAGCCCTAATCACCAACCGTGTATTTAGATCTGGTGCACAATTCTGTGGAATACTATATTCCTCACACATTGTGCACATGTAACGGACATTTAGCACATTAGCATCAAGTAGGTTTTAGTTTCGTGTTTGTTTGCCTCACTATCACAATAAACTTTATTTATAACTAGTGGAGGAAGAGTGCTTGTTTACAGCGATTCTTTCTCTTTATGTATGTGTTAGTGTGAACCAGTCTAAAAAAATTGACACGAGATACCTGCGACATAAACGGTTTTAGTCTTGTTTTCAACCTCACATTCCTTTTTTAGGTCCTTGAAAAAGTGATAGAGCTCCAACTAAAAGCCCTCTTAGCAAACAATAACATTGTGGACAAAAATCAGTCGGGCTTCAGAAAATATCACCGCACCGAAACTGCAGAAGTGAGATGGTGTCAGGATCCGTGATCTTAGTGAAAATAACTTGCTTACTGAATATTAAAGAACAGGGTACTGTCTGTAGAATGATCGATGAGCAAGAGGTATTTGGACACTACATGCGCCAGTGGTAGTTGGCAAAGGGGTAGTGCTGGTACTAAATCAGGACTCCAGTTCAGTCCTCAATAGCCACCAACAGTCAAGGTTTTCAATATTTTAATCTAACGTAATTAAACTAGTTATTATCTCTGAGATAATTTGCTTCAGTATTTGTTTTCATGAAAACAATGTTTGATTGCTCCCAAGGTTTGAACTAGATAGTGAAGTTTTCACATGTTCACGTACAAATGTAAGTTTCCGTTTTATAATATAATAATATAGATTGAGCCCTTCTGTCTTTTATTATATACGATAGATCAGGGACAGAATTTGCCTGGGCGCCTAAAATGTTGCCCCTGCGCCTGTTGTGGAGCAGCCGAGCTTAGTGACCTGTCACTCAGCACGCGACATCAAAGCTGGATCAGGCGTGCTGTGACCGCTGTTGCGGTGACTGACAGGACAGTCAGCACTGAACCGCTCAGTCCGGGAGGTGGGGGAAAAGTGAGGGAGGGAGAAGGGAGATCGTAGGTTAGTGGAGCGTGGAGGCAGGCAGAGCTCCAGGACTCTGCCTGCCATTGCTTCAATAATGTTAGAGGGGAGGGGTTTCAGTGTGCTGCTGAGTGTCAATGAGAGGATGAGTGTGTTAGTCTCTGTGCCAAAAATATATACGCTGACATACAGAGCCACCAAGCCCTCCCCACCCCCCTGCTGCTCTACCAAACTTTCACTGCTAAAAATTCTAGCCAGCTCCTAAGATTTTAACATATTTGTCCACCCCCGCTTGTGGATAATCTAGACTTTATTGAAGCGATGTCTATTAGTTTTTCTAGGTTTTGAGATTATTTTATATACGGATTTGATTTCGTAGACTAGTTTTAGTTACAAATTACATAGAAATAAAAGACCTCCCTTGTGAAGTGTTAATTGAAATAAATAGTTCGGGGTTCTGCTTTACTATCAAAAATCACTTCCCCAATTTTCCGGGTCTCTGCCATGATTAGAAAATGGCAGGGTTATTTTTGTTTTCTAAGGGTTTTCTTTTCTCGTATTCAACTTTTGGCTCTTCTCCGTGCACTGAGAAGTATTTAATCGACATATTATATTCTTTTTCAAGCATAAAATATGAATTTTCTCATGAGTACAGTTGAGTACTTCAGGGTTTAATGTATCTCACAAACGGTGCTTGAAAGTTAACCACACAAATCCTCTTGATTTGATATCTCAGATTCTTTTTCCTACTCATCTCTCACTTGGAAAAATATATGTATTACACATTTTCATAAGATATAAAATTATTCCAGCGCCTCTTATAAAGTGCTGCCGTTGTGCATTTTTCAAAGAACCGTTACATAATTCAGTCCTTGTGACTGAAATATTGGAAAGTCTGAAGCATACTATCTTAGGTTAGCTATTAACCCCTAAATCTAAATCGGTCACAAATTGATACCATTGCTACAATATATCTTGACATATCTTTCGCCCCAAGTCCCTTGTGTCCTACTTCTGTTCCGCACACTGTGTAACGTCATGATCCGTAGCTTCCAGTTACTGAGAGCAACTATTGGCTGCTCTTTCTGCTGCTACTTGATTCTGTTCCCACGTTCCTGCTCTAACTACATATGGTATATGTAATTTGTGCCAAGCCCTGAAGATCAGTGGATTGCTTTTAGCCTCACAATGGATTTTCTTTCTATTGAGTCCATCCTCACTATAGACACCAGTGGTCTCCTGACTGCCAAGTTTACTTGTCACATTACATTTCTCATTATCCAACATTTCTATGATACACAGTGGACCGCCTCTTTTTCTGAATCCTTCACTCTCTGTGGCTTCTTGAGACTGTTGTGTCTTAGTGTCTTTTCTTTTCTTGTCTTTTGTCTAGTCACTCCTCCAATGTCTCGTTTAGGGGCTTAATCTACTCCTCGATGCACCTTTCTGCTTCTGTACAGCACGAGTCTATGCTATTCTCTCTATTCTTTTTATATTTATTTTCTATAGAATTATTATTATTATTATAATATTAGTTATTTTCTACACTGGCAGCTCTAATCTAGCCCTTCTCACCATTCAAAAGGCAGGCTTGTCTTTCTTACTCACTATATCTCCTCTTTCAACCCTCCTCTGTACTT
Source organism: Ascaphus truei (assembly GCF_040206685.1). Taxonomy (NCBI): domain Eukaryota; kingdom Metazoa; phylum Chordata; class Amphibia; order Anura; family Ascaphidae; genus Ascaphus; species Ascaphus truei. The sequence goes on along the minus strand of NC_134483.1, from coordinate 108,976,953 downwards.
GGCTCCCCCTATAGCTTTGTTAGTCCCTCCATTCACAGCATTATTTTCAACACCAGCGTTGCTCTTATTACCACCAACAATTTTGCTCGCCATGACTTTGATTAAAACACTCACCCCTTCCATACCTTCCATCATAGCGGCTTTGGAAAAATATTCTTCAAACAGAAATCTTCTCATTCATCTTTCACACTTGCCCTAGTACATCTCCTCTCCTTCACTTACCAACGAAATAACTTTGTGTTGTAAGGGAAAGCAACGCCTTCCAATTGCTTATCTTGTAGTGTGTGATTGGTGACTTTACCATGGCATAGTCTCTTCTCCTCTCCACCGTCTCCATTGTTTCACTATATACACTTTATCATTCATATTCCTCAACGTTGCTGCCTATTGCTGACAAGCATGGAAACCATTCCATCTGCATGATCTCCTAACCAATTTGTTATATTTCTAGTTATTTCCTGTAGAGTTTAAACTGATTACTCCACGCATCTGTATGTGCTGATTTCCTGACTATATGTAATGTACAGACTTCCTCCCCCATATTGTACTGTATATAATGCTATATAAATTGAAAAAGTATATTTCTTTGAGAACCGTTTAGTACCTAATATATTGGGTGGTGGATTCCTGCATTGCTTGCTTGTTTCTGACCCCATCTTTCTTAAGTCCTAGGGACCAAATGAAACAAATAACAGTGATACAGTATGCTTAATAGGTTAAAACCAGGTGATTGATATGTTGACGAATAACAGGCAAGTACAAGCATTTAACAACATTTTTTTAATTCTATTTGATCGAATTATATTGTAAAATGTAACTTCACTTGCAATCAGAACAACTGTTGGTGATGAAGAGCACGGCAGCATAAAATCTGGTAGTTCTAGAAGCCGAGTAATACAAAAAAACTTAAGGCATGTTTCATCAGACCTTAGTTTGCAGCAGGCCAACTTTCTTCAGCTTGACTATTGGCAATTCTTAGCTCAATATGTCTTTGAAACATAATTTCAAGAAAACTAAAATGTTGTCTTAAAGCAGCACTCCAAGCTGCTGTTTTTTTCTTTCTTTTTCTTTTTTTGTAATTCCCTTTAATATGTGCGTCAATGCAATCCACACAATAAGTAATTAGCCAAGTTACCGATCGATCCGTTCTTCTGTGATCGATCGGCGAAAATTCGGCTTGGGAGTTCACTAAATTGCTGTCATTGCAGCAGAAGTGGACCAAAGATGCAAAGTTCTGTGGGGAAGATCATGTGACCAGGCAGTCACTAGATACTATTGGTGCACTGCTAGAGAGAGCAGGGCTCAAACAGAGCCTGTTTCAGAAGTGGAAGGGGGTGTGACTTTGTAAATAAGTATTTTCTCTCAGGACAGAACTGATTTATTTAAAAACAAAACATGTACAGTAGGATATTGCTTGGTCTGCAGCTTTAAAAGCAGCACATAATAAAGTACCTGCTTTCATCTTGTTATAGATAAATGAAACACCTGGATCAGCTTACTTTGGATTTGGTTTCCTCATTTATTGGTGAAATATTTTCCAAAATAAATAAGACGTATTCAGTAGAATGAGAATACCAAGAAATAGATGCATTCACATTCTGTGCCTTGTGTTAATATTTCTGTCTCTGTACAGTATATCTCCCATCATACCACGAGATTGTAAGGCCATTATTTACATTTCTATTTAGTATTGTAAACGGAACTCTGTGGTTTAAGCTGACTCTATTGTCTTGCTGAAAAGCAATGTATACATGGTTGGGATGGTATAAATATAATAATAATAAAAATGAATCCTACAAATACTGTTAGAATGAACATTGTTACTGTTGCAGGACACTTCTTAACACAGATTTTACACGACTTTTGTAAATAAGGATAACATACAAAAATGGCATCTAAAAATGGTCTTAATCTCATGTACAGTACAAGTATAAAAAAAATAAACCTTACATCTCATCCATAGAATGCAGCCTAATGACCCAATGTGTATTATAATAGTGCCAAGAGAAATAACAATAAATAAATAAAAATCAGGGAGTATAATTGTTTTGAATAGTTTTTTTTTCTTCATTTTTTAAGACACTTTTTGGGGAGATAATTTGCATGTTTTGTATTCATAGATATAGGTTGACTGCACATGTTAAGTAATTGTACATTGTTTTTATATTGCACTGCTAGTATAATTATAATGTCTTTATAATATTATACAGCATACTGCAGCATGGTACTGTATGATGGTGTAATCTGTACATTGTACAGCTAAACAGACACAATGCATACCGTTTTATAAAGAATACACAAAGAAGCAGCTTAAGTATTGATCGTTGGGTTTCAATAGGAGGTGTCCTTCAGTATTTGATGTTAGAGTGTAACGTCAAGGGAAATAGTTACCAACCTAATTTTCTTCTGTATAACCATAACACAAGAATTGGCATTATTCTACCTGTAACTTCCCTTGAAGTTTGGAGGAATGTCAGTACCTTTCCTTATTTCATAACTGCAACTAATTTTTCACACTTAGTTTTAGTTAATTGTTGCAATCAAATCAGAAAAGTACTTTTAGTGTCAATACTGTTTTTCTTCTTCCCCTTTTTCCTTCTCTCTCCCCCCAAAAAACAGACACTTAAAATCAACTTTGTAGAATTGTTTTCTTCTCCCAACCAGTGGTACTCCGACTTTGGGAACACATGTGGTAAGCTACTAGTCAATAACAGGGGAGTCCCAGCACTCTCCTACTCCACCTGTATAAGCTACTAGTATTCTCAAGTTGTCGTATTTCTCGCTATACACCATTCTGACTCTTTAGTTCTGCTCAAGGATGTCTTCTCTCTACCCCCTTTTGTGTCTAAAGCCCTCTTCTGCCTTAAACCTTTCTCACTGACTGCCCCACACCTCTGGAATGCCCTTCCCCTCAATATCTGACTAGTACCCTCTGTATCCACCAATACGACCCATCTTAAAACCCACCTCCTTAATGAAGCATATTAGTAGATCTGTGGCTGATTCTATACACCTCATACATAAACTTTGGCCCCTTGCACATTCTTACAAGAACACCCTCCTACTGTCCCTGCATGTTCTTCCTTCTTACCAATTAGAATGTAAGCTCTTTGGGGCAGGGACTCTTTTTCCTAATTGTTACTTTTATGTCTGAAGCGCTTCTTCCTATTAGCTGCTGTTTGTATTATTTGTTGTTTATATTATTATGTCACGTTCATTACTGCTGTGAAGCTCTATGTAATGACGCAATATAAATAAAGATATACATACATACATTAAGTCGTCTTTGCTCACTTTTCCGGTTTTGAGAGTTACTCCACTAAAATACAGAAATTGAAATCGCTGCATATAATAAAAACTGTTTTTTTTTTTTTTTTTATTATTGCTGTACCTTTTAAATCGCAATACAAAAAAAAAAAAACACATTTATTTAGGGCAATCCTAAATAAAAGTATAAAATGTACCTATACACGCCTAGGTAATTCCTACTACTTCTATGAGAAGAAACCAGTGACCATTGCTGACAATTGGAGTGGTAAAGGACAGAAATGAAAGGTAGACAATTGCTGTACACACATCAAAGTTTATTGCAGTAAGCTGCAAAAATATATATCGTGAAACCGAGCGAAGTAACTGCATCTTTCGTAGATAGCACTGCAGAAATTGCAACGTCTTATATGGAGCAAGTGCGCTGAAAACTGTACAAAACTTTGTTTGTAAATTTCAGGGCAGCTCGTGAAGTTTGATGCACGTTTTCTTCTTCACTTCAGTCTTGTTACGACTTTGGTTGACCATGGCACAGCTCCAGCAAGGAGGAGGTCCAGATGAAAAGGAGAAGACAACTGCTTTGAAAGGTACGAGCTTGATCTGCTGACTCCTTGTTGGTTAACTTATTGCACAGGTTAGGCGATTTACTGTACCATTCATCTCCAGCAGTGAAGATGCTAGAATTGAACGCTGTATGCTAGAGCAGGGGAACGCAATCTTTTTCCCCTGCACCCCCCTGCCAGCTGTCCTGCTCTCCGCGCGCCCCCCTCCCTCCTCCTTACCGTGGTTCCCTGCGTCTGGGCATGACGTCACATGACCGCACGGCGTCATTTGATGCTGTGTTGCCATGGCGACGCGTCCCCCGATGCTGGCTGAACCACGCTAAGTAAGGCTTACAGAGGCCTTCGCCGCTTCCCCGTCACTTAATTTAAGTGCCATCGGGAAGCGCACGGGGCCTCTGTAAACACCAGTTTGCGCACCGCTGTGCTAGAGCACGGTCAACACACAACTTTTACAGTTTAATAAACGCAAACGGAGGAAGCCGCTAACACATTTTCACACTAGCTTTTGTTATTTTTTTGTACACGGCTGCATTATCTTGGTGAGGAGGAGTTAGGAAATTAAAACCGAGTTCCAAAACCTTATGCAATTCAGAATTACAGCTGTCCAGGTTCAATTACTAAAAGGACGTAATGGAATCTATAAGATTAGTGTAGCAGAAAATGAAATTGTTTTCTAGTTAACAAGACTCTTGAATAGTACCGAGGCAGCCTGACTCCTGGCAAATCGCGGTTACAAGTATTGCCAGCAATGGCTCAGCTACAGCGCCATTTTCACAGGAGTTGCGGTTAATTCATGTTGTTGTTGTGTCGGGATACATTTGTAAGTGCAATCTGACAGGCATACCCCACCCTTCCTGTGTGATTGTAATTGCATTCAAATGTTAACATAAGTATAGTGAATATTAGTATTTTTATAGGTTTTTTTTTTTTTTTTAAATAAAATTTAAGAAAAAAAGTGCTAAAAAAGGAGAATAAAAGTGCAGATCCTTATTCTTCGGCTCTAACAAATAACTACCCAGGCATAGAGCCACTACTGGAACACTTCTAAGGCTGCGGACATGGTGCCGCAGCCCGTGCGGAGATGCGCAGAGGCTGAGGGAAAGCGGGGGCTTTCCCTGGCCATAGTACACGGGCCGTGGGGGGCGTTCCTAGTGACGTCACGGAGCTGGTTCACTCTCATTGCGTGAACCGCTCACGTGACTTTAACTGATTTCTCGCACATCGCGCGCCCCCTCGTGCCTCGTCATGTACGCGTACACTGCCTTAAGGCAGTCTGTTCGCTTAGCGTGCGGACGCGTCCGCGAGGTCTGCCATAGTATGGACGCAGCCTCATTCTCACATGCCTCAGAGAAGTATTTCTCTCTCAGTGGACCTTGATAAACTGTATCCTAGCAACCCCATACATATTTGTCATTGCGGAATGCAAATGCTGGTTAGCGGTACAGTACGTCAATCTGTAAAGCCCCAATCCCACGTAGCAATATATATTGGTAGTTGCAATGAAGTGGAAGCACTCAAGCATGTAACATCTTGTCCAAGATTAGTATTTTTAACAGTTGTTTAATAATTTAGGAGTGTGTTTAATAGCTTTGCAAAGTTGGCCCCCAAATTCTGTAGATGGAAAAACACAATACAAAGTATTACATATCATACAACATATACCTACTGTTTTTGTTGACGATACTGTTGTTTGAGGAAAGAATGCAGTGATTCCAAAATAGTAGTAATTGTGTGTGAGTTCTAAAGAGTTGTGGAAAATGTCAATATAAGAGCAGCTGAAAACAAAAAAATTTGCATCAAAAAGTACTGCACTTTCTCAGTGAACTGCGTGAAAAGGGAATATTAAAGACAGGTTATACAAAATTGATTGGAAGAGAGCAGTGGAAGGAGTGAAAATGAGAGATGAGTAGTGCGCAGTGCCATAGTGAGAAATCAAAGCTTGTTTGTAGGAAGGAGCAGATGAGTGGGAAAGCCTAGAACAGAGGTCCCCAACTCTAGTCCTCAAGGACCACCAACAGTGCAGGTTTTAAGGCTGTCTTCTCATTAGCACAGGTGGCCCAATCATTGTGACTGAGCCAATTGTGCCTATGCAGGAGTATACTTAAAACTTGCATAGTTTGTGGTCCTTGAGGACTGCAGTTAAAACCTCTGGCCTAGAAGATAAGGAGAACTTTGTCGGTGGTCCGGAACTTGATGGAAAGCCAGGAGACGGTGTTACACAGGAGATGAGCAGACACTACCCAATCACAAATAGAAGATATAGTTATCCTCATTCAAGAAGTGGAAATATATATTTTGTTATATTTTATTTTGTTCAGTTCTTTACCTAAAACATGTAACATTTTGAGGATAAATATTTAAATAGTGTGTAGCCTGCCTTTAAGATATTAGTCCTGACACGAAGGATGAGGTTTTTGTACAGGTATCACTATATTGATGTTATATGTAGAACTGGTCTTAGGACCTCCTGGTTCTGCAAATACTCTATTATTAGACACCAAATATAATATAAAATATATAAAATACTCAGACTACCAACTAAGTTGCTGACCTGACTGGTCTCAGAGATGGATTGGCTGAATAAGACAAAAATAGTGGGTTTCTGTTTCCAATCAGTAATTCTTGTTTGTCATCTTTCAAGTGAAAATATTAAATGCAGTCTTGTGTCTCTCTTACCTCTCTCAATAGGAGTGATTGTAATTAAATATAGGGTTGCCTGTTAACTAACCGTCTCTCCTAATGTTCTTCACTAAGGTGATGGGAAACGTTAGTGCAGCATTCCCATTACATTATTCTCTGCACGGAAGTGGTATGAATTATTGGATGGCAAGAGGAGGTACAATCTTATCCCTTCTAGTAAATATAAAAATGAAAGTGTTTTATATGGATATGTAAAGTATTTTTTAATTCCCCAACTGCAAGAAATAGATTTCTGCTTATAGCTCAACCTCTTTTCAGTTCGATACAATGCTACATAACACAAGGTTACTTCTGGGCTAAAGACACACTGTCATTCTCTACAAATATACAATGGAAATTGTCTCATTTAGCTTTTGCTATGCATAAATTACAGAAGATTAAGAAAAATGTGCAATGCTGTGATACAAGTCAATCAGATGAACCTGTGAAGGCTAATCTGCTCATGGTATACTTATTATTCCAACCATTGTAAGTCTAAGTAGGATTTAGTGAGTTCATTGGGTCAAGTGCAGCTTTCTCTTTGGTGTTATGATGTAGTTTTCTCATCCTAATCAGTACAAATGTGGTGTAATCTTGTTTGGCTTTTAATGAGTCACTGGCCTTTTCTGAGCAGTTGAAGGGACTCAAGTGCACTTGGAGTTTTGAGTTCACCTTAATGAGTGTAGTTGCTGAAGAACAAATGACGGACGTAAAGGTATTAAACAGGAAAGAGTCTTATTAACCTCTTCAGTGTTTAATATCCCCTTCAGTAGGTGAACCAGAAAGTGGCTCCTACAATGGATTTATAATTGTTTTGCTTAACTTTGCCCCAGGTACAGCACCCCTGAGTTTTTTCAACTTGCGGCCCACAGCCCTTGGAATGGCCCCGTATACTGTAAGCTCCTGCTAATTATTTTGCAGTTGGTCAGACCACTAAATGCTAATTTTCACACGCACAATCTGAATGGGGTAATTCCCCGTAGGTGGAAAGAAGGGGGTCTGAACCGTAGTCATTTCAGCTCGGGGGAACCCATGCTCCTTGAGATAATTGCCTCCATACTGCACCGACACACTTTATTCGAGCAAATACCCGGTATGTACCTGGCAGATACCTGGAATGCGCCGCTCCTCACCTATGACAAGCCCCGTTGCGTTTGCCTTCCCAGCCTGGGTTCATGCCTGGCTGACGGGCGGCTGATCTGTTAAATGATAATGATTAGGATTTAATAGGCTGCAATGCTTCGCGTGTCTACCAGATGGCATAAATTCATGAATTGTAATGCAGTATATATATATATACTGTGCAGTATTGCAGCCAGAGGGAATAAAATGCTTCAATCCCTGCTTGGAAAATACCTCAATGCACTCGGGCAGAAAACAGTCACAAACCTCAATACACCCGGGTATACCCGAATTCGTGGGACTAGCCGAGCTCGAATAAAGTGTGTCGCCAGTGTAGGTGTTGCCGCTATCTCCTGCATGTTTGAAGGTCCCGTGTCACGCAGGCTAGTAGGAAGCCATGATAGATAACGATGCAGCTTACTATTGGCCTGTATGATGCAGCATTTTAAGCAGCCATGTTGTGTGCCCAGCTGGGCTTCTATCATCATGACCTACGGAGGTAGATATCTCGGGACGCAGGGGGTCCCTGGAGCTGAAATTAACATAGCTCAGCTCCGGACACTACCTGCTTCCCACATAGGGGACACACAAGAACGTATGCGGATATACCCCTTCAAACCAAGGTAATGTCATTATATGGTAGAGATGTTATAAATGCTGACAAAATGTTAACGTGTATTATTATTTTAATCTTTTTAAATGTATCAATATGACAATAAATATTATTGCGACGCTTGTACCTTTTTTCGGATCCGGACCCTTAGGAAAATTAGTTGAAGAGCCCTGCGTTATAGTGCTGCATCTAGGAAAAGGTCAAAACAAGCCTACGAAGACCAGAACTTTCTTGGAGGGTATTTCATGGTTATTCCAACATCTGCAGACTTGCAAACTCTCCACATATATGTGCCAAATGTGTTCGCCCTAAGAATACACAACATTTTGTATAGTGTTGCCGTACATCTGTGATCATGGCGTAAAAGAATGCATAGTAACACAATGCTGGGGCCAATTTCTGAAAACTGCCCTATATGCTACAAAAGTATCATGCACCGATTTTAAACTAGTTTTTGAATTTGCAATGGATGCAGTTTGATTCTTTTTCTTAAATATCGCTTTTTAGGAAAACCAAGTGTTATGCGTAGGTTTGTATATGTGCGTTGGCTTGCTGCATTTAGATTGGCATGCTACAATAAAATTGTAAGCTATTTGGAGCAGGGACTCCTCTTCCTAAATGTTAATTTTTAAGTCTGAAGCCCTTATTCCCATGATCTGTTATTTGTATTATTTGTTATTTATATGATTGTCATGTGTATTACTACTGTGAAGCGCTATGCACATTAATAGTGCTATATAAATAAAGACACATTCATACATACAATTGTAAACCGTTTTTATTTTCAGACTTGCTGTCTAGAATAGACTTGGATGAGCTGATGAAAAAAGATGAGCCTCCACTTGAGTTTCCTGATACCTTGGAAGGGTTTGAATATGCCTTCAATGACAGTAAGTAATCATAAAAATTAAGTAAGTAACCGTGTAAAAGACTGATCCTTTATTGCAGCGGCGCGCAAACTGGGGGAGCGCGCTAGATTTTCTGGGTGGGGGCGCCGCCGTTATAGAGGTCCCGCGCTCTCCCCCCAGGCATTTAAATGAAATGCCGGGGTACTGCGCGAGGCCTCTATAATACACTTACCTTCCCTTCCAGCGTCGATACCATGGCGACGTGACGTCACATGACCCCGCGCGTCATTTGACGCAGGGGTGCGAGGTGCCGAGGAGAGCAGCCAGTGGTGCTCATGGGGAAAAGGTTGCGCACCCCTGCTTTACGGTATCTGTTTTTAGTTTGTATTTCTGTGCTTGAATTGCCTGTGACACCTTCCATTATCCAGCAAAAATGGTTAAAAGTAGCTGCCGAAAGGTTTGCTGATATGAAGATCTTTTCATGCATTAGATTTAGGACTGCTAATAAATGTGGAAATAAAATCTGTAAAGCTGCTAGTATTAAGTACTACACCACTAGTAGTCTACACCAGCTAGGACTTACTGTAGGAAGTCCTCCCACCTGCATTTTTATTGGATCACTCGTACAAGGCTGCCTCTGCATTGTTCTTCACAACTTTGAAATAGCTTTTGTGTTTTCTATAAGTATACAAACATGTATAATATTGTTGTTTTTTTTTTTTAGATGGACAACTCCGACATATTAAAACTAGAGATCCGTTTGTCTTCAACTATCGAGAGGACTTACACAGATGGAACCAGAAGCGGTATGAAGCACTTGGAGAAGTAAGTGACTGTTTTATATGTGATATGTTTTTTTTGGGGGGGGGGTCACGATTTGATAATGGTCACTCCAATTTTTATGGTTGTGACTATTATGACAGCATACATATTTTCCTTAGAGCAGTAGTACAGTATGAAAATGGAAGGAGGGTAATGCAGATCCAGAATGACTCTGTGGCATTACACCGGAATCACACAATTTTGCAGCCTAAGATGCAGGGATGTTTACATGTAGGGATTGAGAAACAGTATGGAGTGTTTCAGCTTTTCCTTCTGTGCTAGACAGAAGTAGGTTAGCACTGTAAGATTAAAATGGATTTGTAATTAGATTAACAAATAAAAATATCACTTGTGAGCATATTCACATGTCTCAGATACAGGACTGCAAACCTGCTTTTCCCCATTATATCTTAGCATACTATGCTTCCACTGCAGCCAGAGGTTCTGGGTAATGACATGCAAATGAACACTCAGTGCGTCACTTTATGCTTCTGATTTATTTGATCATGGATCCCTATAAGCAGTGTTCGACAAACCTATACATTTGCACGCCCCGGGCGAGTGGATTTAACATCGTGGCGAGCTCCTATTGGCTCAAGCAGCACATGTGTGGTACTAGGTGGCGAGTAGATTTTTTTGTTGGGCGAGTAGATTTTTTTGTTGGGCGAGTAGATTTTTTGGTGATTTGTCGACCACTGCCTATAAGTGTATGGCTACCATATTACACAGCTTTTAATAACAAATGGCTACATTTCACTAAACCTTGGAAACTTCCCCTTGGGAAGGAGCTGCCACAGAGACTTTTTAAAATATTTTCTATTCTTTTCAATCATCATCATTTATTTTTTAAGTTAATACAGGAATTCACTTAAGGGGACATCACAATACTTAACAGTCAGTTTGAGAACAACTCCCAATTAAATACATTTATTTTGTTACACATGAGACAGACTTGCAAAGCCAGAATTATATAATACATAGATGAGGGTGTGGAAAAAGGTGTTGCCGACATCATGGAGTTAATTCAAAGAGCATTACCTGACAAGACGTACACATTTATAATGTCACAGTTAGGTAAGTCTAAATACAAAGAAATACATATTTGTGCTAAATGTAAACTAATTGTCTAAACTAGTGTTGTACCAGGTAATGTTTTATAAAAAAACGGGTACTCGGCCAAAATCAATAGTTCTACCCGTCCAGGTACCCAGTTACCCGGTTGGCACTTATCTGCAGGGTGGAGGAAGACCGCGATGACATCTGTGAAGAGCAGCAGAGGTCCTGTGGCGGTGGCAGCATCAGAAGTGTCTTCAGCTGGCGTGGGAGCTGCAGGAATCCATTACACAGCACAGTAATGGATTCCTGCAGCTCCAACGCCGGCTGAAGACACTTCTGATGCTGCCACAGGTAAGTGAGGTGATTATTTTCAGCTATCCTGACATTACCTGGCACCGGGCCCACTTCTCAGTTGCCGGGTCTGGGTAATTGAAAATGTGCCGGGTAATGCCGGACACCTGGTAATTCCGGGTACTCGGTACATCACTAGTCTAAACATTTAATTTTGAGTTCCAAAACCAAAAGCAATGGCAACATTGATAAGGTAGCACAAAACGAACGGGGGAACGGGGAAAACAAATCATTACAGGGAAGGTTTGAGATCCATCCACATGACAAAGGTATGACTAAATGAAAGTAATAAGAAGCATAGCCCTGTGGGCAATGAGTAAACTATAGCAGGGAAAAGGGCAAAGCAATTAGGTGTGGGGGGGTGACGGGGAGATTTCACTAAGACGAATGTGTTCCTGCACTGTAGCTACTCGGCACAAAAACAATGTTTACCACGAGTGGGGAGAGGTGGCGGCGCATGGACAGTTGCGACCAGAGTGGCGGGCATCTTTAAATGGATTCAAAAGCCCATAGAGAATACAATCCGCAGAATGCTTTGTGGCAATAGCGCGGCGGCCATCTTAGGATGGCTCCTCATATGCAGCCGCGGAACTACAAGTCCCAGAATCCCTAGAGGGAGGGACTGTACCACATGGGACTGCCCAGCCAATAGGATTGTAGTAAGGGGGAAAACAGGATATCCTCCCCGTGCAGGTAGCACGTGCGCCAGTCTGGACGGAGGAGGCAAAGGAGAAGGTAGTGTTCAGGGAGCAGTGCTTCCTGACCTAGGCCTAGATCTTGCCCCCTAGGCCCTGAGCCATAATAGAGTGTTGTAGGGAAGGCCCCAGATAGGGATTCTTCCCCATACTGATATTTCTGCACCGGTGACCGCACGGTCACGTGGTGCTCTGTGACCTGGGATCAGGCCGCCTCACGTCACATCACCTCACGTGAAGGATCATGATCTGTTAGGAGAGAGGGGATTTACGTTGGAGGCCCCGCTGCGTGGGACCAGCTCCAACTCACTATGCCAAGCAGCACCTGGGGAGTACCCAGGTAGGTACCTCACATTTGGGTCGGAATTGCTGGGACAGGACACCAGGGGTATTTGTGCCACAACACCCTCTGTTCTTTGGGGAAACCACCACGTGTTGGGGCACTGAGTTCATACTGTGGGTACAGTTATGTTATATATGTTAGTATGTGTGTACAGTAAACCTTCGTTATATACATTGTGTGGTGTATTACTTATTTCTGTATATCGGTTCCTGTGAGGGGTTATCCCGCCAACGCTGGGATCCCTCATAGATGGAGGCGCTGCACTGCAAGGAGAAAGAGCTCACCCCAGGCTCCCAGAGGCGGAGGCTTAGGCCTCCTGTGAGCAAACAGGCACGTAGTCGCCCTGGTAGTTCCCTTAGGCATAGGGAAAGGGGGCTACATATACATGGAGACGCTTGGTTCCTCCACACATGCAAACAATATTGTTTTATTATAGTAATCAACGTAAAATCATTACAAATTGAAGCTGTTTTCCGCTTAATAGCTGGTTGTTACATTGTTGCCATTTCAACATCCTTGGTTTCTGAGCTTGCCACACTTGGTAGTGTTTACAAGCTGCACATACTGTACTGTACATTTCCCCCCCCCCCCAATCTTTTGTTTTATTGGAAGTATATAAACAAAGATACAGGATTGTCATGAGCACAAGACTGGTATTGGTACTGATAGTTTCCAATAAACATTTTTTCTTTCCCCCCCCTGTCACCAAGGGTTGCATCCTAACAAGGGGATATAGAGAAAGAAGAGGGGTGGGGGGTGAGACAAACAAACAGGAAGGGGGGGGGGGGTGAGAGCTCGCCCTCCCCCCAAGCCACAGATCCCAGGTCTTTTGGAACTGCGGTAGTTTTTTATGGAGCATCGCTGTGAGCCTCTCCATAGTCATAACTGTCATAACTGTGTTGATCCTTTTGACAACTGTGCCTCTTGCTGGGGCTTTTGTCTGCTTCCAGGCCGCTGCGGTAGAGCATCTGGCGGCTGTGAGGATAGAAGAGATCAGCCTGCACAATGGTGTGGGATGTTTTCAATAGACTTGCCAAGCACGAAGGTCAGGGGGTCCAAGGGGATCTTCTTCTTTAGTTTTGAAAGAACTTAAACTGGTGGTGGATGTGAGAGTCTCTGGTTAGTTGTTCCAGTTTTGGGGTGCACGGTAAGAGAAGGAGGAACGGCCGGATACTTTGTTGAGCCTTGGGACCATGAACAGTCTTTTGGAGTCAGATCTCAGGTGATAGGTGCTGCATGTGGTAGAGGTGAGGAGCTTGTTCAGGTAGCTGGGTAGCTTGCCCATAAAGAATTTAAAGGCTAGACAGGAAAGACAGGAAAGGTGAACTTTGCGCCTAGACTCTAGTGATGACCAATCTAGTTCTTTGAGCATTTCGCAGTGATGTGTGTTGTAGTTGCATTGGAGAACAAAACAACAAATTGAATTGTATCTGTGGGACGGGGAATCCAACGTCAATTCCAACCCCCTGTAGATCTCAGAGATCTGTCCTCTCCAGTAGCTGCCCTTGATACAGAGGGACTCAAATTTGGTTCGTGCGGGGAATTTGGAATTTTGGGCGAGCGATAAGAGAATGTGCCTGATTTGCAGGAATTTACACAAGTGGAGATCTTGGAGCTGATGTTTATCTCGGAACTCCTGGAAGGAAAGTAACAAATCTACGTAAGTACCAGCACTCACTGTCTTAATAGCTAAATGATGAAAACAGTTGTAATGCAGAAAAAACATTTAATAATAAAACAAACCAGAAATGAATCAAATGTGTTTGCAGAAACCAGTATCACAAATGGGCATGTCACAAAGTGAAGGGGGGGGGGGAAAGGAAAAGGGGAAAAAAACATGAAACACAAGGAATATACACAAAAAATGGAGAACGGCAAGTATGCTAGGGGGGCAACGTTTCGAGGGACTACCTCTTCATCTGGCCCATTCCCCCTGGTCCAAAAGGTCCCAGAGGTACTTCCCTAAGCCTCCCTTCCCCTATAACTGGTCAAATCAGACACCCCTGAAAATAGATAGCAAACATACAGTGTAGGCTAAATACAGCTAAACAGCTAATCGCAGGAACGCAAGAATCCACACGAGCACAAGGAGCAGACCACAGGGTTTGATTAATGTCTTCATACAGGGTTTGATTACTGTCTTCATTTGCTATTGCCATTAATCTTACATTGACTGTTGTGGACTCCTGGTGCTTCTTTACAAGCTGCTTTCTTGCAGGCTGTGTTCAGCCTTGACTGTACCATTGCACACAGTTTCTGGTAGTACTTGAACTACTGGCATTGACTGTAGTGGATTCTTGCTTCCCTGCTATTAGCTGTTTAGCTGTATTTAGCCTACACTGTATGTTTGCTATCTATTTTCAGGGGTGTCTGATTTGACCAGTTATAGGGGAAGGGAGGCTTAGGGAAGTACCTCTGGGACCTTTTGGACCAGGGGGAATGGGCCAGATGAAGAGGTAGTCCCTCGAAACGTTGCCCCCCTGCATACTTGCCGTTCTCCATTTTTTGTGTATATTCCTTGTGTTTCATGTTTTTTTCCCCTTTTCCTTTCCCCCCCCCCACCCCTCACTTTGTGACATGCCCATTTGTGATACTGGTTTCTGCAAACACATTTGATTTATTTCTGGTTTGTTTTATTATTAAATGTTTATTCTGCATTACAACTGTTTTCTTCATTTTGCTATTAGACAGTTAGTGCTGGTACTTACGTAGATTTGTTAGTATTATACAGGGGAATAAGGGTCCCCTTTGGTTCCGTGCACCCTGCAATTGCATTAATTTAACATCATCAGAGTGCTGTCTATCGTCCCCCTTTTACTCCTGGAAGGAAAGGATCTGCCCTTTCTTCAGCAGAACTGCAACCAGCCTAATATTCGGGTCCTGGAATTGACCGAATTGTCTTTGTAAACACCCGGGCGGGAAGTTTGGGTTTCCAAAGATGGGGGGGTAAGTTGAGAGGGGGATGCTAACAGGCCATATTTCCCTTTGTTTTTGAGCCAAATATCCCACGTACATCTCATTGATCCCAGATCAAACTTCCACGGGCCTCTCTCCTTGCCCCCCAGGACCAGAGGGACACCGGGAGGGGGGCCGCGTAATGGGACTCTCTTGAGAGGAGGAGGTCGGATCGTAATTCCAGGCTACTGCCTGCCTCAGTTGTAACGCTTGGTAATACTTGATCACATCGGGGACCCCGAGTCCTCCCCTCGTTTTGGAGGATAGCATCCCCGATCTCGGGACCCTTGGTCTCCCACCTTTCCAAATGAATTGGAGTATGTGGAACTGGATATTCTTCAAAGCCGGTCGTGGGACGGCTATGGGGAGGGTTTGGAAGAGGTAGAGAAGTCTCGGGAGGATGTTCTTTTTGGTTGATGTACTGTACATTTTAAGCAGCAAGGGGTCTCTGGAGCAGAACTCTATTAATTTCAGCTCTGGCGACCTCCTGCTTCCAGAAATACTTACCTCCATAGTAGGTTCTGTTTGGCCCTCCGCTCGGCTGTGAGAAAACCTCTAACAGCGCTCAAAGGAGATTATAAAGAGATAAGTATATAGTGACTTAAACAGTGATCAATGAAAACAATATTGTGCAAATAAATAGCCAATAAGTGCAATATGTGAAAAATGAATACAAATAAATGCTGCTCAAAAACCCTTAGAAGGATGGTCCACAGGAATCCCTCTTGCTGGAACTTGTGGAAAGGAAAGGGGAGCGCAACTTGTTCAATGGTGAATATGTGGAATTAAAAAATGATACAATAGTGCAACACGGTCTCTGTGTAGGAAATACTTCAAACTCATTTGATCTCTATAAATTCAGAACTCACATTCTTTCATAGGTAAACGAGCATGTAACCCAAACTGATGTGGGTAGTGTGGAAATTCGTGCAGGTTCTCTTTCTCTCTATCTCTCAGGGTTCTTGGAGATACTCTGATTCTCTCAGGTTTCCAAGGTATCAGCCATATATATGGGAGAATGGAAAGCCAGACATAGTGTGTACCGTACAAAAATAGACACTTTAATGGCTAAAAACCCATATGGGTGTATGCTTACATCAATAAAACTTGTACCAGACACATAGGAAAAGCGAACTCTGTGTCCCAATCCTCACCCCCTCTGCCAGACTCTCCAGTCACTTCACATCCGGTTCACCGGCGTCTCACTTCCGGTATCACGGCACGGCTGAAATTCACCAAATGAAGGGGACTCTGAGGTGCAGATCGAGTGCAGGTGAGTGGCGACAGCAGGGCGCTTCCAACTCTACGCGTTTCGCTGTCGTCGCTTCGTCAGGACTCCTACAGAGACTGTGTTGCACTATTGTATCAGTTTGTATTCCACATATTCACCATTGAACAAGTTGCGCTCCCTTTTCCTTTCCACAACCTCCGCTCGGCTACCAGGGTTTATATTATGATGACATTTTAAATCTACCACGCCCAATAGGAAGCCACGTCATTTGTTTCGGCTTCCTATTGGCCCGTGTGACGCAGGAGCTTTAAACCCTTGCTAGCTCAGCCGGCGTGGCTATCATCACCCCCTACAGCTGGAAGTATCTCCAGAAGCAGGGGGTCCCCAGAGCTGAAATTAATGGGGTTCAGCTCTGAAGACCCCCTGCTTCAATCCTGTGTAAAAATTAAATGTTAATTTAAAAAAAAAAAAAAAAATTGTTTGGTTTGTTCCTTTAATGAGTCTCAAGTTGTCCATGAAAATATTTCTCCGTATCCCTAAAAGCATGCGTGAACATTGTTCACATTTCTACATAGCTGGCTCTCATTTTAGTCTATCGTGCCTTAGTTCATTGAACTGTAGCATAGCACATGCCTTGTGGTATTCAAGTAGTACAAATTGGAGACCTTTTGCCCTAACTGTGTTCTTGAGGCTGACTCTCAAAGTTGGTTACTTAGTGCACGGATAAATCACTAGAATCTAAACATTATTCTGTTTTGTGTCGAAATCTGAAACTGCAATATTTGCCCTGTGCGCAGCGAAGTTTTTGCAGCTTTTCATTAAGGACACAAACAAAACCTTTCCCCACCTGCTAGCACATTTTCTTCGGGTCCCTGGGCTCCCTCGCACTCCGGGCTGCAGGATTCTTTGAAGCACTTGGAGTTGTTACTCTGGGAAAAAAAAAAAAAACAAGTAGACAGCTAAGCTGTCGGTGTCCTTTAGGCATTATTGTATTTAACAAAATGTTATACAAAGTGTGAGAAAATGACTGTAGCGAAGAAGAAAATACGAGACTAAGGACAGACGGCAACTAAAGAAAAAAAATCAATGAGATATTTCTAAACAATGAATACTATTATGGCAAGTCGTGTTCAGAATGTATCTCACGCAGTGTTTTTTTATTTTTTAAACTATTTTATTCTTTTTGAATAGTTAGTACTTAAAACCATAGTAATATGATACTCTAGAGCAGGGGTGAGCAAACTTTTTATGCCGAGCCCCCCTTTTCATCAATGATATTTGTCGGGCCCCCCCTGCCTGATGTGAACAAAAATCACATGAAAAAAAAAACAAGTTTAAACGGTATACAATACAAATGTGACTACAAATACATATAAATACTTACATATTTCAACATTATATCGATACGTACGATATCATGTGTGACAATCTCAAATAGATTCTCATCATCTCCTCTCCTCAACCCCCTTTGACTGCGGCCCCGCTGGTGCTGAGTGCGCAGTAATTGCCGCTTTTACTTACATAAATCTATATGTGTAAGTCCCTGCTCATGTGCTGTGCGGGCACGCACGCTCACTCAAGTTAGGTGCTTGAGTAAACAAAAAATTAACTTTCAAGCGTGCTCAACTTGCCCGCAATAACATCCCCACCTCCACGCGCGCTTGCGAAATAGCCAGGACACCCAGCGCTCATGCTTAGAGAGCTGGTGACATCACGGCTTTCAAGCATGAGCGCGGTCAGCGCCAGCGGGGCCGCAGTCTTTCTATTGACGTCTATAGACACCTGCTGCAAATGCATTCTTTAATATTGTTTACATTTTCAATGCTTAGTTAGGGACATTAATTATTATCCCCCATGGACTGTAAAGTGTCTGTAGAACTGCAGGGTTATAGCGACCAGAAGACAGTAGGACAGGGATGAGAGAACCATGAATGCACTCAAATCTTATTCTCAAATTCATTGCACTTATCATAACATTTGGAGCTGTAACATGTTTATGAGATGGATCACTATCTGTTTATTTGGCTGGTATCTGGTAATATTTGTTTCTTTTGGTGCACTGTCAATATCACACAGGCAAATAAACATTCATTCCACCCCATATCTACCTCCCTTCCCTCTTCCCCCCCTTTTTGTCATCCACCCTCCTACTTAGCAGTATTATTTTGTATACCTTTTTTAACTGTTATGGGGTGTTTTTCCTTGTGTTTCAGTAATATTAGAGTACATTGGGTAAAATTCAGATAGCCTACCCTTTCTTGCAATTTCAGCTGTGCCTCCTGTCCTGTGTGACTGAAGAGAATTGCAAAGCAGGGTGCCAGGTCACGAGCATTAGCAGGAGCAGAGTGCTGCAGGGCAGGCACCAGAAGCAGGGACATTCCACGTCAGACATGCCTGCTCCTCCCCTGCAGTCCTCCTGCATTCTTGCCCTCTTCTTCCGATCCACCAGCTACTCTAACAGGGTTCTTTTGCAGCTGGCTGTCATGCCCTCATAACCAGACTAATACATCCCCCCTTATAGACCAGGACTACAAAACACTGTGAGCCAGAACATACAGCTACATACATATAGAGAGGGTACATTTCCTGATATATGAAAAGTTAGTAGATGTTTCTTTAATCCTGAAACAATCGGTGCACTTTGTGCCTGTTGAGTGATTTCACTGTATTGTGGTGGATCTCTGGACTGTGACTGCACCTTTAATTGGATGCCGTAAGGGCGAGGGGGGGTGATGGAGTTAGAGTTTATTTATTAGCAGTCTGTGCTCTGTCACTGACTAAACAACTCTTCCAATTCCACACAATGTACACTGAATGCTGACCTACCTTATGCAGCAAGCTCAGTACACACAGCCCTGCTACACACACCTGACCAGCCCCTGATCTGTCCTCTTCCTGCTCTGTCTGCACAGCGCTGCTACAGGGCAGACACAGGAAGCAGGGACATTCCACGTCAGACCGCTGGGGCATGCTCCTCCCCTGCAGTCCTCCTGCGTTCTGGCACTCTTCTTCCGATCCTCTAGCAGCTCTGACAGGGTTATTTTGCAGCTGCTGTACCTCCGCCCCCCCTCCATCATGTTCTGCCGCCGCCTGCACACATCATGTTTCGCCGCACCCGGCTGCACCGGCCCTGCGACCCCCTTAAAAGATCTTGCGCCCCCCCAAGGGGGCACGCCCCCCAGTTTGCGCACCACTGCTCTAGAGAATGAAACCTCTGGCTGTCTCTGCTGTAAAGCTCATTACAGCCCAGTAAAATGTCAGGACCCCTAAATAAGATGTATATAAAGTGGTGTGCAGAAGTCTCCCCCCGCCCCCCCCACGCACGTTTTTCAGATTTTTTTGGCTCAGGGAGCATACTTCGCGATGCCTTGAAATTAGACTTTACATGTAAATGCTACAAAAGTTAGAAAATGCATATAGAATATAAATATAACGAGTGCTCACCACAAACAAGACGGGACCGCGAGGCTGAGGTGGGGATGTCATTAGCCACCGACCTACAAACGAGCAGCCATGTCCGGAGTGCAGAGTGGTAGTCGTGCAGTGGTTGGTCGAGGTACTTGCCGTGGTCTAGGAGAGGAGGGATCGGATTGTCGTTGTGCAGTGCCGGGGTCCAGGGGTATAGAATGTAGAATAGTCGTGTCCGTAGCCGTGGTCCAGGGGTCAGAGAAGGAAGGAGTCCGGGTGCAAGCTGAGGTCTAAAATAGAAAAAGTAAACAAGACAAAGGCAGGGCCACAAGAAGCTAGAGGTAAGCACAAGTCACTAGGACAGAGTTTATGCTCAGCCAGTTTGCAAGAGGACTGGCTGAGCCTATAAAGAACAAGCTGCCAATGGAGAAGCAGCAGGGAGCTGTGAGCAATAAGTAATCACAGGTATACTGTGTACTGATGGGCAGGGGTGGAGTGAGTAGCAGCTGTGGAATAGTTGAGTGAATTAACCCATTGCTTGCCTGTGTCTGCGCGGTGTCTGTGCGTAGCTAGCTTGCGCCGTGCGTTGCTGATGTCATCACGGGAATAGAGCCTGGAGATGGTCCCTTCTGTGTTTTCCTTCCTAGCAGCGCGGTGCCTGAGCGCAGGTTGCAGCTGACACGCGTAACTCATGACGTCGTGAGTTAATTCACGGGGGCGGGGGCCTAAGCCCGATCCTGACAATAAATAAGTAAGATTTACAGAGAAAAAAAGATTCGTCTCCTTTGCTTAAGTATTCAACCCCATTGCTACTACAGCCGGAAATCCGCTCAGGTGCAAATTAATTATTTGAAAGCTCACAAAATTATGAAATGGTTTCAGGTTGTGTGTAATCATAGTGGTTTAAGTTGTAGATAATTTCCCTCAGGCATATACAAACTTTGAAGCTGCAACTTGCACAGTGATCCAACAAAGCAACCATGAAGACCAAGGAGCTTTCGAAACAAGTCAGGGATAAAGTGGTAGAGAGGCACAGTGTAGAAGAAGGGTTCAAGAAAATTTCAAAGATGCTGATTATCTCCCTCAGCACAGTGGCATCCATCATTAACTCTATGCCCAGGACATACTTGAAAACGATAGGTAACTCTCAATGTATTACTTCCTGTTAAACATTTTATAAATAAAATTAAATAAATAAATCATTAAGTGGAAGATGCATTGTACCACTCGCACACTACCCAGATCAGGTAGCCCTCCCAAACTGAGCAGCCGTGCAAGCAGGAAACTGATTCGGGATGTCATTCTGAAACCAACAATGACCTTGAGAGATCTGTAAAGTTCTGTGTCGGAGATGAGTCAGTATTCACACATCAACAATTAGCCTGTCCCTACACAAAGTTGGCCTGTATGGACAGGTGGCAAGAAGGAAGCCATTACTCAAAAAGACTCATCGTACAGTAAATCACATGGCATTTGTATAAAAGCATATTGATGATATTGCAGACATGTGGAAAATGGTTTTGTGGTCAAACAAGATAAAAATTTAACTTTTTGGTCTAAATTCCAATCATTACGTCTGGCGTAAGCCCAAGACTGCCATCCCAACTGTCAAGCGTGGTGGCAACATCATGTTATGGGGATGCTTCTCTTAAGCAGGGACTGGGAAGCATGTCAGGATGGAGGGGAGAATGGATGGTGCAAAGTACAGGCGAATCCTTGAGGAAAATCTGTTTGTAAGCCGAGACTCAGAAACTTGGGATGAAATTCAAATTTCTGCAGGACAATGACCCGAAGCATAAAGCCAAAGCCACACTGGAGTGGTTGAACAAGGAAAGAAATAATATTCTTGAGTAGCCCAGTCAAAGTCCTGATTTGAATCCAATCCAACATTTTTAGCGAGACTTTAAGATTGCAGCCTATCAACGATTCCCACGAAACTCATCAGAACTGGATACATTTTCCCGTGAAGAATGGGCAAAAATGTCACCATCCAACTGTGCAAAAATTGTAGGGACCTATCCATAAAGACTCGTTGCAGTAATTGCTGCAAAAGGTTCTTCTACCGAGTACTGATTTAAATGGCTGAATACTTATGCAATCAGTTAATTTCATTTTGCACATTTCCTTTGCTGACATTTAACCTCCTCACATAATGAGGTTCAGTTTACCCACTATAGCTTTGTAGCTTAGAATAAAAATAAATTGTTTGAAAAACTGTGCATACATAATTTGAAATTCATCAAAATGTGACATTATTGGTTAGGGGTGAATACTTCCGCAAACTGTATGTATGGAAGAAGTTATGGAACAATGTTAAAACCTGTCGTTATTTCCTCCACAATTATGTATGTCTTTATTTATATAGCGCCATTAATTTACGTAGCGCTTCACAGTAGTAATACACATGATGATCATATAAATAACAAATACAAATAACACAAAGGGGAGAAGTGCGTCATATATAAAAGTAACATTTAGGAAAAGGAAGTCCCTGCGCCGAAGAGCTTACATTCCAATTGGTTGGTAGGAAGAACATACAGAGACAGTATGAGGACGTTCTGGTAAGTGCATCTGCAAGGGGCACAGGTTTATGTATGAGGTGTAAAGTATCAGCCATGGAGCTACTCATATGCTTCCTTAAGCAGTTGTGTTTTAAGGTGGGTCTTAAAGGTGGATAGAGAGGGTGCTAGTCTGATATTGAGGGGAAAAACATCCCAGAGGTGTGGGGCAGTCAGTGAGAAAGGTTTAAGGCGGGAGAGGGCTTTAGATACAAATGGGGTAGTGAGAAGACATCCTTGAGCAGAGCGCAAGAGTCGGGATGGTGCGTAGCGAGAAATTAGGGCTGAGATGTGAGGAGGAGCAGAAGAGTGTAAAGCTTTAAAAGTGAGACGGAGAATTGAGTCCGAGATGCGGGATTTGACAGGAAGCCAGGAGAGGAATTTCAGCAGGGGAGATGCTGAGACCGATTTAGGAAAGAGTAGAGTGATTCTGGCAGAAGCGTTTACGATAGATTGCAGGGAGGCCAGTCAGTAGGAGGTTACAATAATCGAGACAGGAGAGAATGAGGGCCTGAGTCAGAGTTTTAGCAGTCGAGCAACAGAGGAAAGGGCGTATCTTTGTAATATTGCGGAGGAAAAAGCGACCGGTTTTAGAAGGTTTTGAATGTGAGAGGAGAATGTGAGAGAGGAGTAGAGTGTGACCTCTAGGCAGCGTGCTTGGGCTACTGGGTGTATGATACTACTTCAAACAGTAATGTGGAAGGAGGTAGTAGGGCCAGGTTTGGGAGGAAGTATAAGGAGCTCTGTTTTTGACATGTTAAGTTTAAGTTGGCGGAGGGCCATCCAGGATGATATCGCAGAGAGACATTCAGAAACTTTGGTCTGTACAGCAGGTGTAAGGTCGGGGGTTGAAAAGTAAATTTGTGTGTCGTCAGCATAGAGGTGATATTTAAAGCTGCAGTTCAGGCTCCCGTTTTTTTTTTTTTTTAACTTCAATAGTTTCATGTGGGCAATCTCTACTTACCTAAAAAAAACTGCATAGCTGCCGGTCAATTCGTTCTCCGTCTATTGATCGGCAACGTCTGGCGACATCTTTAAATATGGGGAATGTAAATCGTTGCTATAGGAACAAGCATGCTTGTTAAAATAGAATACAAGAAAATTGGTCTTTCAAAGTTGTTTTTTTTAAAACAGAAAATGCTAAAAGTATTTTTTCTTACTACAGAACTGATTTATTAAAAAAAACACACATGCAGGATATTGCCTGAACTGCAGCTTTAAACCCAAGAGATGTGATTAGGTCACCTAGAGAAAGTGTTTACAGGGAAAAGAGAAGAGGTCCCAGGACAGAACCCTGGGGTACCCCTACAGAGAGATCGACAGAGGAGGAGGTGTTAGACACTGAAAGTACGATGGGAGAGGTAAGAGGAGGTCCAAGATAGAGCTTTGTTACGAATACCAAAAGTGTGGAGGAGAAGACGGTGGTCCACTGTGTCAAATGCTGCAGAGAGGTTGAGTAATATGAGCAGAGTGTAATGACCTCTGTCTTTGCAGCATGGAGGTCATTAGTTATTTTAGTGAGGGCTGTTTCAGTAGAGTGAGCAGTGCGGAAGCCAGATTGTAGAGGGTCTAGGAGAGAATGGGTGTTGAGAAAGTGGAGCAAGCGAGAGAATTCAAGTTGTTCAAGGAGTTTAGAGGCAAAAGGCAGGAGGGAGATAGGTCGATAGTTAGAAAGACAGGTAGGGTCAAGCTTGCTGTTTTTGAGTAATGGTATAACAACTGTTGCATGCTTGAAGGAGGAGTGAAAGGTATCAGAGTAGAGGGAGGACCAAAAATGTGTGTGAGTGTAGGGTTATAGTAGGAGCATGAAGTTTTAGGAGATGGAGGGAATGGGGTCAAGAGGGCAAGTGGTAGAGGGAGAAGAGGAGATCAGCAATGATACATCCTCCTCTGAGACAGCGGCAAAAGAGTCAAGGAAGGCAGGAGGAGAGTTAGGAAGCGCTGAAGGATGGGAGGAGGAAACAGAGGGGATGTTCTGACGTATCGATTCCCCTTTTTCCTTAAAGCAGCCGTTACAGCAATATCCTACATAAGTGTTTTTTTTTATTTTTATTTTTTTAAATAAATCAGTTCTGTACTATGAGAAAATACTTGTAGCATTTAAAAACGTTTTATAGACATTTTTAATGTTTCTAATGTAGGAAGCATTTCCAAAGTGACTGCCCCCTTCCCTTCTGATAGGCCCAAAATGCTGTGCAAGAACTGAATTAAATAACCCTGAGCAAGCAATCTATTACAGTTGATTACAGGAGAACGGAGCCATCTTCAGCTTAGCTAAGCACTTGCCAGTGTGCAGATTGTATTGATGCACATTTGGAATGGGAAAAAAAAATATATTTTTTAAAACGGCAGCTTGAACTGCAGCTTTAAAATAGTCAGCAAAGTCCTGAGGTGAGATGGAGGATGAAGAGGCAGTGGCGTGGGTTAGATTTGTGCGTGTTGATTAGTGAAGAAAAGTAGGTTTGTTTAGCTTGAGAGATGGCAGAGTTGAAACAGGATAGCATAAATTTGTAGTGAAGGAAGTCTGCCAGAGTGTGAGATTACCTCCAGAGGCGTTCAGAGGAACGAGCGCAGGAACGCAGCGTGTGTGTGTTAATTTAGCCAGGGTCTGGAGTTAGAAGGGCGAGGACGGCAGAGAGAAAGCGGGGCATGTAGATCCAAAGAGGAGGATAAGGCAGAGTTGTAGTTCCTGACCAGGATGTCAGGGTCTGGAGCAGAACTGAGGGAGGAGCGTAAAGTGGAATCAAAGGCTGGTAAGTTAATAGCGCACAGGTTTCTGTAGAAGCGAGGGGTAGATGGAGGTGGAGAAGAGGAGAAGCGCGAGAGAAAAAATTAGATGAGGTGACGATCAGAGAGAGGAAAGGGGGAAATTGAGAAATCAGAGAGAGAGAAACGTTTTTAGTGAAAACCAGGTCTAGGTAGTTGCCATCCTTGTGGATGCTGGCTGCAGTTCACTGTTGAAGGCCAAAAGAAGAGGTAAGAGAGAGAAAGCGGGAAGCCCAAGGGAGAGAGGGGTCATCAATGTGTCAGTTGAAGTCCCCAAGGAGAAGAACAGGGGAGTCTGAGGAGAGAAAGAGTGCCAGGATTCAAAGTGAGAGAGAAAGGCAGAAAGGGGATGAGTAGAGGTAGGTGGGCGATAGATGTCAGCCATGTGGACAGGAGAGGAGAGAAAAGCTGGACAGTCTCAAAGGAGGGAAAAGCAAGAGAGGGAGGAGTAGGAAGGGTTCGGTAACAGCAGATAGAGGAGAGGAGGAGCTCCACGCCCCCACCCCTGCCATCAGGGCGCGAAGTGTGGGAGAAAGAAAGGCCACCATAAGAGAGAGCAGCTTCCAGAGCAGAGTCAGACTGAATGAGCCAGGTCTCGGTTATCGCAAATGGGAGCAGAGAGTGAGAGAGAAAGAAGTCATGCACAGAGAGGAACTTATAGAGTGAAACAGATAATATTGCGCTCATAAGTGACCTGTGATATATATATGTGATGATAATAAAGGTATTCAATACAACCTGATAAAGTGTGGTTTTATGCTGCTGATCTGATGGGAATGGCTCAAACACCAGGCTATATGGAAACAAAGAAAAGACAGCGCAAAAAAACCATAGTGTAGTAAATTCAATTAATATTTATAACGTGAAGGTGAGTATTGCACGTACATCAAAAAAAAGGGTTAATAGCATGACATGTTTAGGGACATGTTACCACTCAGCAGGGACAGCCAGACACCAATGCAGAAATCTTTACACGTTCACCCTCTTTGCTGCTGGCATCCAGGGAGACTCTGTGCTGCTCTGTGTTGGCGAGCCGTGTTGAAGGAGCTCCAGACAGTGGATCGGCAGAGATGATCTCAGCTCACTTCCGTGTTACTCCACGCTGGCGTGTGACGTCATCCGGCGGCGTCTCTCAGCCTGTCGCGTCTCACACGTGTGGATCGGGAGAGATGGTCTCAACTCGCTTCCTTGTTACTCCACGCCGCCGGATGACGTCACACGCCAGCGTGGAGTAACAAGGAAGCGAGTTGAGACCATCTCTCCCGATCCACACGTGTGAGACGCGACAGGCTGAGAGACGCCGCCGGATGACGTCACACGCCAGCGTGGAGTAACACGGAAGTGAGCTGAGATCATCTCTGCCGATCCACTGTCTGGAGCTCCTTCAACACGGCTCGCCAACACAGAGCAGCACAGAGTCTCCCTGGATGCCAGCAGCAAAGAGGGTGAACGTGTAAAGATTTCTGCATTGGTGTCTGGCTGTCCCTGCTGAGTGGTAACATGTCCCTAAACATGTCATGCTATTAACCCTTTTTTTTTGATGTACGTGCAATACTCACCTTCACTTTATAAATATTAATTGAATTTACTACACTATGGTTTTTTTGCGCTGTCTTTTCTTTGTTTCCACAGAGAGGAACTTGTTAGAAAGGGAGTGACCATTCCAGAGGGCACAGGAGAAAGGGAGAGATGAGGGAGGGTGGCAGGGGATGGTTATGAGGTTAGAGGGGTTGACACCAGAAGGTGCATTTGGCAAAGGTACACCCTTTCCTCTGTTGCTTGACTGCTACAACTCTGACACAGACCCTCATTCTCTCCCGTCTCGACTACTGTAACTTCCTGCTGTCCTGCCTTCCTGCCTCTCACCTGTCTCCTCTACAATCTATCCTAAACACCGCTGCCAGAATCACTTTATTCTTTCCTAAATCTGTCTCTTCATCAGTCCCTGCTGAAATTCCTCTCCTGGCTTCTTATCAAATTTCATATCACACACTATTCTCCTTTTCACTTTTAAGGCTTTACACTCTTCTGTTCCTCCTTACATCTCGTCCCTAATTTCTCGCTATACACCATCCTGACTTGCATTCTGGTCAAAGATGTCTTCTCTCTACCCCTTTTGTGTTTAAAGCCCTCTCCTGCCTTAAACCTTTCTTACTGCCCCACACCTATGGAATGCCCTTCCCATCAATATCAGACTAGCACCCTCTCTATCCACCTTTAAAACACACCTCCTTAATGACGCATATGAGTAGCTCCGTGGCTGATACTTTACACCTCATACATCGACCGTGGCCCCTTGCAGACGCACTTACCAGAACACCTTCCTACTGTCTCTGTACGTTCTTCCTACCAACCAACTAGAGTGTAAGCTCTTCTGGGCAGGGACTTCCTTTTCCTAAATGTTACTTTTATGTCTGAAGCACTTCTTCCCATTGTGTTATTTGTATTTTTTGTTATTTATATGATTGTCACATTTATTACTGCTGTGAAGCGCTATGTACATTAATGGTGCTATATAAATAAAGATATAAATACATACATACATACATACATACATACATAAAAACACAGGTAGCATCAGAATAGAACCATGATTTGTTTAGACATTCATTTACCTTAGTAATAGAAGTGTCTGTGCTACCTTGACAAGAAGCAGTGTGTCAATACTATGTTACTTTGTGCAAGTCATTTTATCTTTCAGTGAGTATCATCCCACGCAATTAATGCAACATTTGTTTGAGCCAGGCTCTGGAATTCAGCAAATCCTATCCGACTGGCACATGGAGCTGCAGGCTGATGATGAACCTGCATCTACATCTTGCCCCATTTCTAAAGTGCTTCTTTTTTTTTTGTATTGTTCAACAAAGCATTGTTTCAAGCAAACACAAATGAATACTTTACATCCTTGTGCCTCCATATTAACCACTGTAACTGTAGTAGTGCTAAAGAAGCTCATTGAAGCACTAATCTGTTTTCTAAAATGCCCATTGTTACCATAACTTAGTGAATAAACGTGATAAAATAGTGATTATGTTCCACACAGAAATGTGACAAGGTTATGGAGTTTTCTTAACCCTAAGTGTTATAATGTTATGCAATACCATGTACGCTCTTCCAGTATTTAATGGGCTACACTTCTTTTTTTTTTAAATTGTTATACTTGATAGCAAACATACGTGCAGGACCAAATTGAATGAGGGACAATAACATGTTTACATTAAAATTGCCTTTATAATACAAATAATATAAACAGTGTCTTTACATTGTAACCTGTGATGCTCTTTTTCACTGCCACTATTTATGCCTTATCCTATCCTTTTCCTAACTGGTCATTTGACATTAAGTTGGTTGCATTAATATCATTACCTTACTTGGTTACGTAGTAGATGAGGTTGAAAAAAAGACACGTCTATTAAGTTTAACCTATGTTATATTTAGACAGATACTTATCCTATATTTGTATTTACATTATATTGATTCAGAGGAAGGCAAGAACAAAACCCCAGTGGTCTGGTGTGGTCTTATTAATGCCTTATACCAGGGGGGGCGCAAACTTTTTTCCCTGCGCCCCCCTACCGGCGGTCCCCTCACTCCCGCGCCCCTCTAACCCCCAGTTACCTGCGCTCCGGCGTCATGACGTCACGTTGCCATAGCAACGTGACGTCACATGATGACGCCGCGTTGCCACGGCGACGCAGGAAGGAAGCCGCCGGAGCCTAGGTAAGTAAAGGTTTACAGAGGCCCAGCAGCTCCCCCGGCACTTTATTTAAGTGCCTTCGGGAAGCGCGCGGGGCCTCTGTAAACCCCGCGCCCCCCCGTCGGCAGTCTCGCGCCCCCCCAGTTTGCGCACCGCTGCCTTATACAATTACATCATTATGCTTTTTTCCCTTCCATCCATAACCCGTTTAAAGCAAGATAAAATCTTGTTTGCCTTTGCAGCTGCTGCCCGACATTGGGCACTATTGCTAATTCTGCTTTGTACAAACACTCCTAAATCCTTCTTCATCAAGGATTGACCTTTTTTGACCCCATTTAATTTTTAAGTAGCCTGTTTATTTTTGCTTCCCAAGTGCATAACCTTATATTTATCTGTATTATACCTAATCTGCCATTTACATGCCTAAGTATAACGGTGCTCATCTCAGATCAGGAAGTGTACCCGCAGGGCTATGGTAAGGGTATATATTCACCAGGCAGAGCCAAGGGACATAGTCCTGTTATAGTTAACATACTCGGTTGCAGGCAGAGAATCAAGGAAGGCGGCAAAGGTGCAGAGTCTGTTTCACAGGCTGGGATCAAGCCAGGTAGCAAAGGTGCAGAGTTGGGGTCACTGGCGGAGGTCAGCAATGGGGGGATCCAGAGGCAAAAGCACTGAGAACATGGAGCAACAAAGCTGGGACTGCAACATGAACAGGAACCTTGCTCGGCAACTTCCTATAGAAAGTGCAGCCTTAAATCGGGAGGCTGCCAGAATCCAAGACGTCCACAACCAGCCAAGTGAGGGCAAGTTTAAGAAACCAGGACCGGAGTGAATAACCAGGCATTGATCAGGCAGAATCGTTACAGTACTCCCCATTCAGGAGCAATCTCCGGGCGATCTAAGCCGATTTATGAAGGGAATCTCTGGTGAAAGCCCCGGACTAGAGAGGGGGCATGAACATCCCTGGAATTGAAATTGATCCAAGAATTATCTTCTGGACCATATCCCCTCCAATGGACCAGGTATTGTAGCCTGCCCTGGGATTTTCTGAAATCCAGTATCTTCTGCACTTCAAATTCCTCCCTGCCTTCCATCAGGAGACGTCTAGGAGGGTTGGGAATAGGAGAAGAGGCATTCAGAATGAATTGAAGAGGGAGACATGGAAAACTGGAGGTATTTTTCAATTTGTTGGAAGTTTCAGTTTGAAGGCCACAGGATAGAAAAAAACAAGCGCAAGATTCTCATAAGATATATCTTTGTAAAAAGAAATCTAGAAAAAAAATAAAAACACGCAAGGGTATAAGGCATTTGCTGAATAT
Organism: Ascaphus truei; assembly: GCF_040206685.1. Taxonomy (NCBI): domain Eukaryota; kingdom Metazoa; phylum Chordata; class Amphibia; order Anura; family Ascaphidae; genus Ascaphus; species Ascaphus truei. The sequence continues at coordinate 108,946,657 of NC_134483.1, read as the reverse complement.
ATGAGAAGTGCCAGTGATAGTTACCAGGCCCCCTTGATCATCATAGGGTTAATGCCAGGTCCGGTGAATGAAGCTGCCCATGCAGTGATGTTTAAATGAGCAAGCGGTGGTTCAAATACACATGACATCAACCCCGGTAGAGAGAGCACCCACTCCCGTTTGTGATTCTCCAATATGGCTCAGGGTCACCCAGCCGGGCCAAATACCTTTATTAATGGCCTGGGTACCCCCTCACCATCACATTGTACACTAACCTTGTGTGGCACCGTATCAAAAATCTTTGCAATATCTTAGTAAACCACATCCACTGCATTACCGTGGTCTAAATTGCTACTTGCCACATCAAAGAAACAAATAAGTTAGTTTTGCACGACTTATCCTTCATAAATCCATGCAGACTATTAATAATTTTGTTCCATCCATTAGATTTTCCAAATATTTCCCCATACTAAACATTCAATTAACTAGCTCCCTTTTTAAATACAGCAAAACGGCTGCTTTACGCCAATCTTGTGGTACTGAGCCGGTGGAAATGGAGTCCTTGAATATTAAATGTAATAGTTTGGCTATTACAGAACTTGGCTCCTTATGAACCATTGGGTGCATGCCATCGGGGCCACGTGCTTTATTTACTTTTTGGTTGTAGAAAAAGGTTGTCAAAGAACTCAATACAATTAAGTGAAGTCATTGACTTGGAGACTTACAATTGTGAAATGCCTTAAAATGTTACTAATAACTGGTTACTTAAAATCTAGGTTCAAGTTAAGAGCTGCAGAGGGGACCTTGGCGAGTCAGACTTCATATCGTTTTTTCTGTCGCTAAAATAAGGAAAAAAGTGATGAGCCCAAGAGGAGGATTTGAAATATCCCATTATGTACCACGTGCTTCTGGTTACTCCTCCGATAACCAATAGAGGAGTACAGCGGGCAATACAGGTGAAACATTAACACTTGGAAATGCAGAGTAGTAATCGTGGTTTCAGTGGTACTTGGGGTATGGAATGTCACTACTTCTGAACTTACGAGCACAGAGGGACACTACTTTTTTATTTACACACTAACCGTTCGATTTTATTTTTAGGTGAACAGGTATTTACTTGAGAAAATATCTCTCCCTTTCTATTTTACAGCATAAATATTGTACTCGTTATTCCAAAAGATTTTAAGCTTCTGAGCTCGCTCTCCGATCATTTGCAGAAGAGACAATTATCTGTTTGCTCATGTATAAGAATGACACTAAATGCAATATAATAACCGTTTTCATATTGGCCGTGTTTCTTTTTTTACAATAAGCATGCCGTGTTAAATATTAGGCCGCTGAGCAGGAAACAAACTAAATCAATGTGCTGGCTGAGACGTTAAAATTGTTTTTCAAGGGAGATGTTTTAGGAAAAAGCATTAATATTTAAGTTACTCTAGCTAGAAGTGGATAGATCTTTTGAAGATGTTATTTTTTTTATGGTGCTCCTATTTCTATTAATTTAGTCTTATATTCATTTACTGCACGCTTTTGCACAACAGCCTTGTCTCCACTAGCTCTGAGTTTTCTTTCCTTCCTCCGAATGTAGCCTTTTTTTCTTCCTTTCTTTCTGTCCTTCCTTCCCTCCTTCATTTCACTTTTACTTCTGACGGTTTTGCAGGCTGTGGAGTAAATAATCTCTCACAAATGAAATCCCCTGCAAGGCTTATTGGTACCATTACACAAAAAGCATATTGTATCTCCAAATCATTAAAGTCATCATCACAGTTGCTGACATTTACTGGATTAGGTGAAGTTACATGGAATGCCTCTTTTAACTCTTCTTGGCATTTCCTGAAGTAGTTGCATTAAACATTCCATCATTAAAATTCATCTTTTATGCCTACGAGATATGTTGATTTGGGTGAATGTCAGTTTTGGATAAAAGTTCCAGTACTCCAATTTCTACTGAGAATACCACTAGAAATCAAACAAAAACATTTTTTTTTCTCAATTTCGTCTTGCAAATAAAGTAATACACATATCATCAGGGGACACCATGACTGTTAATTCCAATATGTGAAAGCCGCTACATTTTAATGCTTGCAGAGACACCTACAATACAAGTAGGCACTTATCTACTTGTACAGCATCCAAAAAAGAAAGGTGTGTGTGATGTATGTGTGTGATGTATGTGTATATATATATATATATGTGTGTTTGTGTGTGTGTGTGTGTGTGTGTGTATACATATACACGCACACACACACAAACACACAAACACACACACACACATATATATATATATATATATACACACACACACACACACACACACACACACACACACACACACACACACACACACACACACACACACACACACACACACACACACATATACATATATATATACATATACACATATATATTGTGTGTGTGTGTGTGTGTGTGTGTGTGTGTGTGTGTGTGTGTGTGTGTGTGTGTGTGTGTGTGTGCGTGTATATGTATACACACACACACACACACACAATCTTGAGCACCATCAACAAAGTGACCGAAATTTTTTTTTGTAGTATAATATATACTGCTTCCAATTAATGCTACCAAGATGCTTTGCCAATGCAGGGTGATGTCTGCTTTGTCTTCGGCTTTAAACTCCTCCTGTAGTGCATTAGAAGGTAGATAATTGCTTCTTTTGTAGGGACTACTCTGTTCTAAAAAATGCCTGGACCCCATGTCGTTGGCGTGTTGCTTTAGCCTTGCCTTGGATTCTCCTACACCACCAACAATGCAGGCAATAAATAAAAAACAATGTGTACTACTATCAAATTAATTGATTTACTTGTTTGGGTTGTGTAAAAAATGATTTTTTTTTCTTCCAGCGAAGAAAAATGAATGGCTCTAAAAAAAACAATCCAAGGAAGGTTAAAAGTGTGAGATACAGAGCTGCTTCCTCTGAGAAATATACACATATATACAGCTAGGCTTGTTTTATTTTTGGAGTAGGAGCTGGTTAGGGACCACAGTCCTCACTTCAAAAAATATTTTTTTACTTAAAAAAAAATGAATAGGAACCACTGCTTAGTGTTTGGTTACATACTGTAGTGTAAATCATTTATAGGAATCTCTTGTTCTTCATAACAAAAATTAGCCTTAAAACATTTTTGTAAAACCCCAAACTTTTAAACATTGGTTCAATAAACCCCACTTGCATTCTAACTTACTGTACACACAGCTTCTGAAATTTTATTAGATCTTAATCTAAGTCTTAATAATAGATAACGATAATGTGATCAAGCAAATGACACAAAAACATGATACTTTTTCAACATTTATTTTTCCACAAATGATTCAACTTTCAATATCCATGTGTGAAAAGTATGTGAACCTTTAGATTCAGTAACTGCTGGCACTCCCTTGAGCAGCAACTAAGCATTTCCTGTAGCTGCTGGTTCGTCTCTCACATCGGTTTTGAGGAATTTTGGCCCATTCTTCCTTACAGAACTGCTTCAACTTGGTGACATTTGAGGGCTTCCTTGCGTGAACCACAATATTTTGATTGAGCTTAGGTCCAGACTTTGACTAGGCCCTTCTAAAATATGGAATTTCTTCTTCTACAGCCATTCCTTTGTAGATCTGTATGTTTGTTTAGGATCATTGTCTTGCTTTGGTTGATTCATACATCATTTTGTTTCAAAAGACATGGAATTGGTTCGTATGAACCCTATTGGATATTTAAGACTGGTTTTGATTCAAGAAGGTTATCATGTGAACCCCATAATTATCATTGGGGTTCACATACGTCTACTCACAACTGTACATAACTGGGGTCCAGACAAGACTTTAGTTACCTCCTATTTATAAATGAGAATAATAGATTTATGAAATCTGACATTTTATTCTAGGAAGAAACGAATATAGTACATAATTTTGTAGTGATTGCATGTCTCTAGATGACATGAGAGATGCATGATTTGATTAGAGATTTTTTGCTCATGTTTTCATGTAATCCATATATAACTGTTGTGATCCTTTGCAGATATGTGTGTTCTAGAAAGTGACAGTACATTTGCAAAGATTTACATGTCATCTGTTCTATTCATTTACAGATCATCACAAAGCATGTCTATGAGTTACTAGAAAAGGAATGCAATCTGCAGAAGGTCTATTTGCCGGTAAGTGATGAGATGTAAACACTAGGTGCATGGTACATTTTTTTTTTAATTTAAATTAATAAATGCAATATAATTAGACGTTTTTCTTCTCATTTTGGCCCCTTTCAGTAATTTGTTAAGCAATCTTCTCCTTGTGAGTGAAGATGAGTCTTCCCAGGCTATCGCCTTTCCAGAAAAGACTGCTTCACAGCATATTATATAGGAACCTTTGAGTCCCTTTTAAATTTGAGCATGGAGAAAAGTAAAATTTTACAGGCAATATGTAATGTTTGCATTCAAAGTCTAATTTCCTGACACCAACATTTTATAGGAGAATAATCAAATACCCCTATGTAGTAAGTTGTGCCTGTTTGGGGTTTGTGTTAGTCTCCTGCTGCAAAACCGGGTTAAAAAAAACAAGCAGATCAAGCGCAAAAAAATGTCTTTAAAGCAATACATAAGATAAATATTGGGTTTATCCTGGTCTGTCAGTACCATCACACAATATATTGAGGTTTCAGGAACTTTTCTCTACTGTGGAAAAGTAACATTTTGTATTTATTAAACGAGACCACCTTGATCTCTGGCTTGCTGCTCCTTTTATAGAGCCTGTACTTTTGAGGCGTTGTTGTGATGAAATGAACACTCTCCAGATCCTATGTAAATTCTAAGATGGCGGCCAGGACCTTGTTAACCAGACTCGGACAAGTACACCTACAATAAACGTTAAACCACCTTCTCCTCTTTTGTAAAACCAGAAGGAACATGTGCATGCTCTGGCAGACATTAATCCAGGCTGCATGGCATATAGGGGGACAACAATCTCTATATTATGGTTTGTAGTCCAGCCATAAAGGAAACTAAATCCTTTGTACCATACTGCGTGCAGGTGCAAAATTGATAATTTTACCAATGCCACGGCTATGTCTTAGCATTTGCTCTATTTTTGAAGCAGTGTAAAGAATTCAGCTAAATGAAAGATGCTATATAAATGTAAATTCTTCTTATTTGGGGTTTTGAAGATTTCGAAGTGCCCTTTGTAACACTGAGCTGATAATCAAATAACCCGGTTGGACATCTCCATGGAGTTCCCTTTTAGCTCTTTTTTATGTTTCCTGTAATCTGTGACCCTTCATGTATGTTTTTTTGCTCACTGCATCATACAAAGATGTATACTTGATTTATAACCCATTATGCTCATAATGGGAGAAGATGAAAGCAAAAACAATCAAATGCCTTTTTAGCAGAAGTAATTATTGAATTGGTTGGCTCAGATCAGCTTACATTTGGAGTAATGTAGTGTATTGTACGTGTTGCTCTGCACATCATGGATTTTATTATTTCTTAGTTCAAATCCTATATCCTTTTTTCCTTCTGTGTGGTAAAAAGCCAGATTAAGATCCTTTTGAGGCTGGGTCCGTTTGAGCATTATATACCATAATGGAATACACAGATGTCTTTAGATTGCATTTAATCTTCCAAATTACCTCCTACCCTCTCTCGCCAAGATGTGTAAAACACAAAATGAAAATGCTGCATTGGCTATTGATAATGACTATATGCTAAATATGCATTTTTAGTCTCTCAAACATCCTCCTTTTAAAATAACCCTAACACAAAAGGTATTGTTTACCAAGTAGTGTTCGCCTATACAGCACCTTTCGGCACTGGGAGAACCTTACAGCCCATTGAAATCCCTTGCAATTCTGCCGCTGTAATTTTGTGTGATACAAATTGGGAGTCCTTGATTAGCAGTCCTGAATGAAACCTGAGAAAATCTTTACATTCCTAATAGCATTTCCACTTGAATAAATGCTTTGATCTGAAATTTCCATCTCCTGTAAGTATCACGATCCAAGGTGGGAAGGGAGCGATGGTTTCGGGAACACACCAGGAAAGAAGAAACATAAAATAATGGTGCAGTAAATCTACACAATGTTGATAAAGTTAAATCTTGGCTCTGTAAAAATGCCTACTTACAGCAGGTCAAAATATAATCAGCATGGGTCTACACAACCGGTAGATGTAGATCAGGATCCCCAGCAATGGTAGGAGCTCAGACAGGAGATGTGGCAGGATAAATTCTCAGACAGGTGATGTAGCAGGATAAATTCGATATGCAGATAATCATGGAAAACAAGGGCAGACCATGGTATAGATCCCAATAAAATGTATATGTTTTAAAAGACAAAATAAGAATCGTACTCACAATAAGTACATAAAACATGTACACATAAGATTTTGCTTGAGGCAGTAGAGTGCCGGACCCGTTGGAACAGCTGACTGCTTTGTCTCTCCGTGACTCCCGTCGGACCGCTAATGGATGGCGTCTGACGTCACATCCGGTATGGGACTGACGACATCCGTTCGGGAAACCAGGGAGGCAGGCAGCAGGGAAACACAGCAACTCCTGCGCCTTCAATTCAGGGGCAGCTGCAGCAAACTATGGACGGCTCTACGCGTTTCGCTGTGCTAGGACAGCTTCCTCAGGAGCTCGTAACACCCCTAGTGGGTACACGCCATTATATAGTGTGTGTGTGTTAAATCCAATTAATCAATTTTCACACAGGTTCACCTTATCCAAGGTACATAACTCTGTGGTCAAAACGGCGCGAATACACAAAAATACATAAATGAATTAGATAGCTAATATCCTATCCTAATAGCTTACAAATATATAAAACAATCGATGTCATAACTCATAGTGGTCGGGAGAGAGAAGGAGAGAAAGAGATTGTGTGATAATATCTCTTTATAATTAACTGACAATCTGCACAGTCAATTCTTCATATAAATAAGGACATATCACTAAACAGTGCATATTTGGAAAAAGGGGGGGGAGTGGAGATGTGGATTAGGGAGGGGATGGGAGGGTGACCTGATAACAGTAGGAGAGGTCACAATAGGTAGGCCGATCTGAGCAATTAGAACATAGAATATATATTTAAGTCACGTAAGAAATGGGGCTAATTTGAAGTCAGCATTAAGACCATTTGGAATAAGGGTGTTAAGTCTATGAATCCAATACATTTCACGTTTGCTCAGATTCATAGACTTAATTCATTTATGTATTTTTGTGTATTCGCGCCGTTTTGACCACAGAGTTATGTACCTTGGATAAGGTGAACCTGTGTGAAAATTGATTAATTGGATTTAACATACACTATATAATGGTGTGTACCCACTAGGGGTGTTACTTGCTCCAGAGGAAGCTGTCCTAGCACAGCGAAACGCGTACAGCCGTCCATAGTTTGCTGCAGCTGCCCCTGAATTGAAGGCGCCGGAGTTGCTGTGTTTCCCTGCTGCCCACCTCCCTGGTTTCCCGAACGGACGTCGTCAGTCCCATACCGGATGTGACGTCAGACGCCATCCATCAGCGGTCCGACGGGAGTCATGGAGAGACGAAGCAGTCAGCTGTTCCAATGGGTCTGGCACTCTACTGTCTCAATAAAATCTTATGTGTACATGTTTTATGTACTTATTGTGAGTACGATTCTTATTTTGTCTTTTAAAACATATAAATTTTATTGCGATCTATACCATGGTCTGCCCTTGTTTTCCATGATTATCTGCATATCGAATTTATCCTGCTACATCACCTGTCTGAGAATTTATCCTGCCACATCTCCTGTCTGAGCTCCTACCATTGCTGGGGATCCTGATCTACATCTACCGGTTGTGTAGACCAATGCTGTTTATATTTTGACCTGCTGTAAGTAGGCATTTTTACAGAGCCAAGATTTAACTTTATCAACATTGTGTAGATTTACTGCACCATTATTTTATGTTTCTTCTTTCCTGGTGTGTTCCCGAAACCATCGCTCCCTTCCCACCTTGGATCGAGATACTTTTGAAGGGAATCTGTACATATTCCTTGGAAGTTTGAGAAATTTTGGGTTCACCTAATTACACAGTGTTTGTTTTATATTTTATATGCACCATATCACATTGTGGGTGTTTTAGCGCTGTTTGAAATCACTTTGGTTTACGTGTTCCTGTAAGTATCAAACATTTGTAAATAACAGGGTATATAATATCTAGTTCAGCACTTAAACCAAAGTAAGTAAAGTGTCTTAATATTATATTGAAACACAAGGCTTTATTTACCAAAACAATGCAGAGCATGTTGCCCAATTGAATAAGATGCCTCGCAGCTTAGCACTGTGTAGGTAACATGGCCTGTAATGTTTCTCGTCTACTGTAAAGTATTTTTTATCTCTTATAGAATACTTATTCACTTAAATGGTTATTTAAAGGGTTATTTAAGATATAATGTCAGTAAAATATTACGTCTGTTGACTTTGATTTGAGTGCTGATCCTAATATTTAAGCTCCGGGAACCCCCTGGTTACCAAAATATTTACTAGTGAAGGCGCTGTGTTTAAAGATTTCTCCTGGGCAAACACTATAGTTGCAAAATCTTGAGGGGTCCACGCACCATTAGAAAGCCACAGTTTTATCGGTTGCCACTTCCCATTGGGCGATATCATCGGCCATATTGATTTTTACATGAAGATCGATGGCCAAAAAAAAGTCAATGATCTCAGCAGCCGGCGGGTCCCACGAGCTGAAAATAGCATGAATTGGCTCACTGGTTAATAAAATACAATACATTATTTCCACTTTTTAGGTGGTATTGCTTTTTAAATATAATTTTAAAACAGACTAACAAGCCGTTGTAATTTAATTCTGTATATCATTTATAGCAATAACATTCCTCATTTGAGCCTGTACTTTTTGCATGACATGGGAATAATAGAGACGAAAACGTCTTGGTGTTGGCTCAGCAGCACTGTTTTTGTTTTTTTGTAATAACCTTTTTGAAGTGACCTCCTCTTGCTAAAAGCCCTTGGTCCTGCTAAGTTATCTAGATGTATTATTAAAGAGAAGATTAAGGTTCATGGGGTGTGTTAACCCCCATCATACTGTTCAGCATTAATGGATACAAATTGCTTTATGTAGTCGCACTGCTCTTAGAACTAAATGTATTATTGGTTGATTTGTCGATAAAGCAAGGTTGTCTTCAGCCTTGACCTTTATTGAAGTTCTTTACTCAAAGCTTCATTCAATGCATTGCCACAATGAAAAGATAAAGTGTTGTAGTGTAAAAAAATTATGGTTGCCCCCTTCCCCCCCAACTTTTATTGTATTGCACAATTATAATAAGAAGAAAAAATGCGGAGGAGTGGGTTACAGAAACAAGAGGGGGTGGAGTGACATTTTGGGGAAATATACAATTTATCCATTTAACAGGTATTTAGATAGTTTTTATACTTTACAATTTATCAATTAATTTTCTCAAGGTCTATCGTGATTCCAGAGTACTCCTCCATTCCGCGACCATGTCCTAGCTATATTGTCAGTAGCTGGTTGTCTGCAACGTTTGAACCCATCTTATTCAGCCAGGGATTCCAGGTTTTCCAGTCGATCATTTAAGAAATTAGTCACTTTTTCCATAGACATTATGTTACCCTATGTTTTGGATAAATTAGGACAGAGTTGGGGGTGGGGGCTGTTTCCGTGTGGCAGCATCTTGTGGCAGTTAGGATTTGTGCAATCAGTTTTGCCTATGTCCATGAGCAGGAGCGCAATCTTTTTTTTTTTTTCCCCTGCGCCCCACTGCCGGCTTTTCCCCTCTCTTCGTGCCCCCCCTCTTACCTTGACTCCGGCGTCATGACATCACGTTGCCATGGCAACGTGACGTCACACGACCTTGTTGCCATGACGACGCGTCTCCAGGAGCAAGGTAAGTGCAGTTTACAGAGGCCTTCGCTGCTTCCCCGGCACTTAATTTAAGTGCTTTCGGGAAGCGTGCGGGGCCTCTGTAAACCCCGCGCCCCCCGCAGACAGGGGGGGGCGCATCCCCCAGTTTGCGCACCGCTGCCCTAGAGATATCATGTGCTGGTATATTAAGAAGCACCTTCAAGGAGTCAACTGGAGGTTAGTACCTAAAGTGGAGTTCACTAGTATGGTCAACCGTTGGTTATCTGAGGACAAGCCCACTAGGTGTGGAACGTTGTCCACATCCTCTGAAACAGTGGGGAGGCTGCGGGATCAATTTTTTTGAGTCTGGTTCGTTATAGGTACCATCTGTACAGAACCTTGTACCCATTTTCTTTTAGAAGTGAGCTAATGGAACATTTGGCTATGGCTACCCATATTTCATCCTGGTCCTCCATCTGTAATGTCTCCCCTATATCCATCTCTTGTCTCATAAAGACTAATTTCTCATCCTCTCTGTTGGGGATAAAGTTTTGGTTAAACATTGATATCAGACCCGGGCTCAGAGGGGAAGATTGACACATCTCTTCAAAGTGTGTGTTTAAGCAAGAAGAGGCATGTGACCTCAGGGAATGAACAAAGTGGCCGATTTGATTATAGTGGAAATATTGTGAAGGGAGGTCAGGGGTTTAGTCATGGTCAGGAGGTCACCTAGCTATTTCATGGTGCCTGCGGTCTAGGGCCGTTTGTAGTCCCTCGTGAAAGATAGACTTCATATGATTCAAAAGGTCAGCAATATCTTGTCGCGTGTGAATCTGGGTTAATGTGCCGGGTTCAGAGTTTGATTCCCTTGTGCAACGCGAAGTTGCCATTTCCTAGCGCCTTAGCCGTCTTCAGGCCTTCGTGCCTTTTAAAGTACTCTAGTGCTTCTCGTGATGGGGTCTGCTTTTTACTTTTTAAAGACATCTTCAGGTCAACTGTGTCTGGCCACCTCTGATCCAGTACAGAGTGGATTGAATTTTAAAGGTTCTTGCTGTCACCTTTGAAGTTTTAGTCCAGTCGTTGTAGGAGCCATTCTATTATGTGTCCATTCAGCACAGCACCGTTCATACGGCTCCCCAAAAAATGTTTTGATGAACACGTTTTAAAAGAAGAAATGCAAAAGGTAAGAACAAATCTGTTTTGCTGAAATAGTCGTCATTGTCCGGTTCTTAAGTTAATATGCATTTGTAAATGTACATTCCATTATTTACAGAAACATAGAGATTCATATTTTGTGCATTTAATATGCATTATGACCTTTGGCTGAATGTTTCACCTTCTGTAATGGGAGTGAACAAATTTAGTTGGGTTTAGTAACTAATACAGTATGTGGTTAGATAATGTTTTTTTTTTTTTACTGGGCTTTCACTGTAGTCCTGATAAATGCATCCTGACCATTATAGCACTGATGCAGAAAAATGTGCTGTTCATGGTTTAGCCAAGTCCTTCTATATCAGTTAGTGACAAAACAAAATCTTTTATAGCTGTTTTAAAAATGCCTAATTTGTGAAATGATAGTTGGAAAATCAGTGGAATCAAAGATAACTGATTTATTGACTATTCAATCAGTATTTGATTACCAATAAGAAAACATGCTTACTACATAATATAAGCTCTAGACCGAAAGTGCATACAGCACAATTACATTAATGAATAAGTAAATTCAATTTGAGAAGTTAATGTGATAACTCCATTTTAAAGATTTCAAAATGTATTTTAATAAAACTCGCTATAAAAGGCTCTTAATAGGAAAATTATTGGTCACTTATACAACAAAGTTTCTTAGTACACCACCGATGTTTTTAACGAAGAACATTCAATATAACACACTATTGGTAAAGCTGACATTTGTGAATGTGCAGATATAAATCCTCAGATTATTACAAAAAAGAGACCTGGGTTGCTTTTATACTTCAACTTCTAACCTACTTGGTTCTGAAAGAACCCAGTGCTTTTTTTTTTACCTCTCACTATATATTTTCGAGTAATTTACTGTGTTACAGTGTTTCCCCCCCCCCCCCCCTGTTGGGAGACCCCCTTGTTACCAGTACCAGTGTATGGTGCATGCTACCTGTTGGTTCACAAGAGGCTGAGTTGTCCACTGATGGTTGTGGGGACTGCAGGACAGGCTTCTGGGGTATATACCCAACATTTACTCCATGGTACACAGCGCCTCCATCTGCTGTAAGCTCCAGATGTATGGAGGCGATTGTGATGGTAACTTTGTGACAGGCTATAATAATACACCAAAAATACCTGGGTTGAACTGAACACGGCTGAGATATGATAAAATATAATTTATTCCTTTAAAAAGGTGAACACACAAGTTATACAAATAACAAACAAAATATAGACACTTACTTAAGATGGAATGATGAAACAGTCAGAAATCTGGACTGGCAGTTCATACAGCAATCTTGAAAATCACAAAGACCATAGCCATAGGCTTAGCCTTGTTTATATACAATTATTTCCCATTGAACACAACCTAAACCCAGCCCCTCTCATAAATCAGTGGTGAGGTTGACAGTCTTCCCCAGAGTAAAACTCCTCCCACCCAAGGACGTTTAAAAACTGCTTTTCCTATCTAAATAACTTCATAACTTCAGTTCAGTAGTACTTACTGGCACGTGAGACATATTAATACATTCCGGCACGCATGACGCTCCCATTGAGACTAAATATTATCGTGTAATACTAAAATTAAGAGAGATATTAATATCTGTCTCTTAGTACCTGCCAGACATCAGGTGTCTGTAATCCTTAAGTGCGAATCAGTCCCACAAATACACACATCTAGCTTTTAGCACGTTCAGCCGAGGACATCTCATAATATTCTTATATTTAATAAGGTCACTCATTCTGATATCTCCTTGTGTAACCGCACCCCTGGCCCCCATAACCCCTTGTCAAGAAATCCTTTGAAGCTGGGCCTCGTGTGTAGAGAACATTTGTCACAGGTGCTATATTTCACACCCAATGCTCCAGACCTGGGTCCTAGCTGTCTCTACCAGCAATATACCCTTGGTCTGCCAATTAGGTATTAACATACTGTACACTAAACCCCCTCTGTACTTTTCACACCCAACTTCAATCAAGCCTGTTGAAGCTCAGATATTTCTGAAAAGACACCACACATATTTGTATTTTCCTAAACTGTAGCTCATTAACCCCTTAAGCCCCAGTGTGTGTGTGGTGCAGACACTTACATGGTGATAATACATTGTAACAGGGGAACCCATATTTTCATGTTGCAGCAAGGTAAAAAACACATTACTGGACCACAGTCCAGTTAACCCCATGCTTCCCAGGGGAGAGTAGGGGGTGGCCAAATGGGTTGTAACCCCTTTAATCCCGGGCCAAATCCCCTCTCCCTTGACACCTCCCCTGCTCAATGGGTGCCTTGTGACCCAGCTGGCTCCCCTGGCACTGGGACACCACTGGCATCCTTGAAGCACTCAATAAGTCCTGAGGGGTTGGCCTGGCAAAATTGTCCTCCGGCATTATCCAGTACATTGTCCTGGCCACAGTGGATAGTGAAATCCAGATCCTGCTGAGCAGGGCTCCACCATGGCCGCCGGGCATTCTCCTTTGTCACCCTCTGCCCCCCACCCAGTGCCTGGTGAACCAAGTCCATGGTGAAGGGGCCCCTTTGCAGACCAGGCTGCACACTGCCCAGAGACTGGCATGTCTCTGCACCAGCAAGAGACCAGCTATGAAGCACAGACCGTCGCTTTCCTGTCAACCAAGTCTGGGAAAGAGCTATGTCACTATCCTGTAGGGACCCTACCTGCCCTGGCCCTGTGCCCACCTGTAGCTGCTCCGCTATACCCTTGCCTCTCCTCCCTGGCTCTGGGGCAGCCCCCACCCCGGGTGGCATCATATCTGGAATCCAGAAACCACCTGGGGTGCTGACTCCTACCCCCTCCTGTGCCCCCTGGGACAAGGCAATCTCCCAGTATCCTGTACTGGGGTCCCTGGTACCCAGGAGCTTTGCCCCTGCCCTCTCAAAACTGAAGGCAGGCACCTGCTACCACCACTGCTGCTAGGGCCAGCATCACTCCTCTCCACTCCACCGTGCTGCCCTTCCTCCCTGTAGCTACCCTTGGCTGCCCTGGGGACAGAACCCTCTGCTGTACCCCCCTACCCTGGCTACTGCTCCTGGCTGCCTACCTGCCCACAGCCCCACCTCTGGGAACCCTGGGGAATCTGTCAGGGGGGTCACTCCGGGTAAGTCAGCACAAAGGACCTCCTGCCTACCTGGCCCATCCCTAGCTTCTGCCAGCTGCCTGACACCCCATTGACCTCCTATCTCCCCCTGCTCCACCGTTTCTCCCTGCCTATCCTCCCCTAGGCCCAGCACCTCAGCCCCTGCTGATGACTCCTGCTGCTTACCTCCCTGCAGCCCACCTGCACTCCGCTCCCCCCTAGGCAATCCTAACCCAGATACTGGAACTACCTGAGTGCACCTACCTCCCTGACCTTGTTTCCCCCTTACCAGGGATGAGCTCAGGGGCACCTCTCCAGATGCAACCGCCTTGGCTCTTGGCTGGCAGGTATCCCTGGGGTGGCACAAGCTTGCCACTGCCCATGATACCCCCAGCCCATAGCCAGGCTGCAACAGGGGGTTGCTGATCTGAGAGACCCCCTGAGGCTCCGCCAAGGTAATGGGGAACTCTAGCTGCCATACCTGCTGCTTTCCCTCCCCGGCTACCCCTAGCCCTTCTTCTCCCACTGAGATCTGGTGCTGGCTACCTACCTGCAGCCTTTCCTCACTCCGCTTCCCCCTAGCCACTCCTAACCTGGATCCTAGGGACACCTGAGTGAGGCCATCTCCCTGACACTGCCTCCCCATTACCGGAGAGGAGCCCAAGGGCACTGGTGCAGAAGCACCTACCTTGGCTCCTGGCTGGCAGGTAATCTGTGGGTGGGCTAACTGTGCCACTGCCCCTGATACCTCCAGCCCATAGCCAGGCAACAACAGGGGGCTCTAAACCGAGAGACCCCCTGAGGCTCTGCTAGGGTAATGGGGAAATCTGGATGGCTCACTTGCTCGTTTCCCTCCCCGGTTCCCACTGGCCCACCCAACCCTCTCCCAGGCAATCCTACCCTAAAGCTGGGTGCTAACGGGGCTAGCCCATCTCCCTGAAGCTGTGCCCCCATTACCAGAGGTGAGCTCAGGGTTGCTGGTGCAGATGCATCCACCTTAGCTCCTGGCCGGTAGGTAACCCTGGGGTGGTCTAACTTTGCCACAACCCCTGATACCTCCAGCCCATAGCAAGGCTTCAACAGTGGGGCTCTTAACTGAGAGTCCCCTTGATGCTCTGCCAGGTTAATGGGGAAGCCCCTTCCTTCCCCTCCCCTGGTGCCCCTATCTCCTGCCACCCACCGGTCACCCCTACCAGGGAACCACAGGGTACAGTCAAGGGAAAAAATAAGTCAGGGTCAGTCTGCGACTTGGTCTGGCTTACCTCGCTGGTCCCCGCAGAGCGCCGCCTTCATTGGTCCCGATTGCAGGGGGACTGGAGTGGCTGCCGCCGGCATCATCTGGGCCGGGAAGCAACGGGCCGCTGCCGCAACGGCGCCCGGGTTTGGTACAGGTAAAACGGTGCAGGACAAGGGTCCCAGGTACTTGTGGAGTAACACGGCTCCATGCAAACCAGGTAAAATAACCCCCTCCCGCAATCCCTGTCCCTCCCCCCACTCAGAAAGGGCTCCGGCACTTTGCCGGAATCGCGGCTCTTCCGCCGCCGCCACGGGCGAGCCCCGGGTAGCTGCCGCAACAGCACACGGCGTTGGTACAGGGTCGCCGGCGTGGTTCGTGGGGCTCCGGTCATCACTGGGAATCGCCGACTCCACCAAACAATGTGAATCACCCACCTCCCGCACAACCCAACCCTCCCCCCGAAGAAAATGGCCGCCAGCAAGATGCTGGAATGGCGGCTTCTTCTCCGCCGCCGCCGCCGGTTCTCCGCCGGGATCCGATGGATGGCCGCCGCTGTTGCCGATGCAGCCCGGCCAGGTTCTCCACGGGACGTCCCGCGAAGGGTTGTCGCCCCGGCTGGGCGGGAGCCATCGGAGGATGCCGCTAACGGGGTCATCTTTTCCGCAGCTCGTGAGCGCTGGCCCTGAGGGGCTTCTTCGCCGGACCGCACACGGTCCGGGCACCGGGCATTATTGTGGCCCGTTTTTTGGCAGTGCCATGGCATCTGCCGGAGCTTCTCCGCCGCTGGTGGACTACCCCCCGCAAGGGGCTGCTGAGTCCAGAGCGGAGGAGCTCGATCGCCGGGTTCTGGGAGGGGGTAAGCGGGTCGGTGCGGCACCAACGCCATGAACTGGGTCCACTTTGCCGGGAACCACGTCTTGCCCAATGCACAAACCAGTGCTAGCTCTTTCAGGGAAAATGGACGGGCTGCCGCAACGGCCGTTACCTCTCCTGGTGCAAGACTTCCGTGGTCTCCGAGACCACCTGCTCCCTCCCCAAATCTCTGCCGTCCTGGAGCTGGGTCCATTCCCTGCTCTCCAGGCGGTTTGATGGTTACGGCGGCTGCAGCGGTGGTTCTTTGCTCAGCCGGCCGGGTTTCATGCTCACCGATCACCGCCTCTCTCTCAGCCTTGCCGGCTGCCGGTCCCCGCGCTGACTTGATGCACTCCTCCGGTCTCGGTGCCCAGCTCCAGTCACACGGATGACCGGCACTTTGGTTCTGGAGGCAATGCTTCTCACAAGTAGGGGAACAGTGAGGAGGTGCCATATCTTGTGTTATATGTTGTACACTGTGTGTCCAATATCTTTAGCCTTAGGAATTCGCAATTCACCCGAGTTCCAACTGTATTACAGAGTCCCGCAGTACACTGTATTACAGGTCCAGTTCAATCCCACCACTGCCACCAGTTAATTATAAGCCTGTGACGGTAACTTTGTGACAGGCTATAATAATACACCAAAAATACCTGGGTTGAACTGAACACGGCTGAGATATGATAAAATATAATTTATTCCTTTAAAAAGGTGAACACACAAGTTATACAAATAACAAACAAAATATAGACACTTACTTAAGATGGAATGATGAAACAGTCAGAAATCTGGACTGGCAGTTCATACAGCAATCTTGAAAATCACAAAGACCATAGCCATAGGCTTAGCCTTGTTTATATACAATTATTTCCCATTGAACACAACCTAAACCCAGCCCCTCTCATAAATCAGTGGTGAGGTTGACAGTCTTCCCCAGAGTAAAACTCCTCCCACCCAAGGACGTTTAAAAACTGCTTTTCCTATCTAAATAACTTCATAACTTCAGTTCAGTAGTACTTACTGGCACGTGAGACATATTAATACATTCCGGCACGCATGACGCTCCCAATGAGACTAAATATTACCGTGTAATTTTAAAATTAAGAGAGATATTAATATCTGTCTCTTAGTACCTGCTAGACACCATGTGTCTGTAATCATTATGTGCAAATCGGTCCCACGAATACACACATCTAGCTTTTAGCACGTTCAGCCGAGGACATCTCATAATATTCTTATATTTAATAAGGTCACTCATTCTGATATCTCCTTGTGTAACCGCACCCCTGGCCCCCATAACCCCTTGTCAAGAAATCCTTTGAAGCTGGGCCTCGTGTGTAGAGAACATTTGTCACAGGTGCTATATTTCACACCCAATGCTCCAGACCTGGGTCCTAGCTGTCTCTACCAGCAATATACCCTTGGTCTGCCAATTAGGTATTAACATACTGTACACTAAACCCCCTCTGTACTTTTCACACCCAACTTCAATCAAGCCTGTTGAAGCCCAGATATTTCTGAAAAGACACCACACATATTTGTATTTTCCTAAACTGTAGCTCATTAACCCCTTAAGCCCCAGTGTGTGTGTGGTGCAGACACTTACATGGTGATAATACAGTGTAACAGGGGAACACATATTTTCATGTTGCAGCAAGGTAAAAAAACACATTACTGGACCACAGTCCAGTTAAGCCCGTGCTTCCCAGATGAGAGTAGGGGGTGGCCAAATGGGGTGTAACCCCTTTAATCCTGGGCCAAATCCCCTCTCCCTTGACAGCGATCACCTACGGTAGAAACAGTTACCTCTCCCCCCAGTAAGATCACACACCAGGAGGTATATTCAACTGGAACGGATTTATTCCTGTACACTCTCAGCACACGGCAGTTCTCTGCCCAACACAGTCCCTGTTCTGGTCTCCCAAACTTAGGATGGTCCCTGGAACTTCACTACGGGTTAAGGGCCCTCGCAGCAGTCCCTGCTCTTCCCCAGCCCTCTAGCAGGACCAAGGGAAAAGGTAATCACTCACTCTTCCCCTTAAGGAAGAGGACCAGGGCCTGCCAGTGCACAGCAGTCCTGGGTGATACCTTCTCTTTCAACGGTATAGACACCACTGAATTTGGGGTTGCACCTCCCCTAAGTACAGTAGGGGGAAGGTAAAGGTCTGAAACCAGGATTGGGTCACACCTCCTTCCCTGTCACTCAATGGACTGCCTGTGTAGGGAAAACCCATGATTGGTACTGGCACTGCCTGCTCTTACCAGAACTGTGCCAGTGAGGGCAGAATGGTAGCCAGAAACCAGCCATGGCTAGAACTGTATAAAGTATAAGCATTCCATGGAATTTACACCGCTTCTGCCTTATGCGACATCTTATTCCATCATGTCTTTCTATCCTGGGGATTGATGTCATTGGATTGAAAGCAGGAATACTTCTTCCTGATCAACAGTTATATAAAAATAAACCACTAGTCTGTTCCTTTCTTTCTCTTTTTCACCGTACAGTTAAACTGTCAATATTTTTTTTACATACCTTTATATGCCATCTACACGAGAGCTATTTGTGTATTTTTAAGAATAATGCCAATTTTGCATGAAACACATTTCCAGAAATACATGGTATTTTCACCTATTAAATTAGTTTCAACATGTTTTGGTCTGCAGTACATTATAAGCTCTTAAACATACTGGCCTAGACTCATGCAGTCCATTTTAAATGTATCATTGTATACTTGAATAAAAGACAATTGTTAACCTAAATGTATGTCAAAACCCAATAATGTACCTATGTTGATGACTAGGGAACTATGTATGGTGCACATGTTGAAGTCTTTGGCGCATGAATAATTTTGAGTTAACCACATTCTTTATTTCTACATTCTCTTTCAGGTAGATTCTACTGAAAGTGAACCAAAAAGTTTTATTTTCATGAGCGAAGATGCCACAACAAATCCAGAAAAACTGCTAGTTTTAATCCATGGTAGTGGTGTTGTGAGAGCAGGGCAGTGGGCAAGAAGACTTATAATAAATGAGGACCTGGACAGTGGAACACAAATACCTTATATCAAGAGAGCAATGGAAGTAAGTCAAATACAAAACAATGATATGAAGCAATGATATGCACATTCTGAGCAATATTTATTTTGAAAAGTTTAGTGTTCTTAAAACATTTAGTAACATTTTGATGTCACAGGTTGATAATAATATTTTTCATGGAGTGGTCATGTTAAATGGGCATTGGTTTCATTTCACCTTTCTAACTTGTTTACCTTGAAGATGTAGAAATAAACTAGCAGGTATGTAAAAAAAAATGTGTTCTCAAAGTTTTTCATGGAAACGGGCATCTCATCTATTGCTGAGAGTAAAAATGTAGCCTCTATTCTACAGAAAAGTATGTGATTTATCATAATTCCTTAATGGAAGGAATGCCATCTCCCATGGCCATCTACAATGCTTCCTTACAATGGGATGTAGGTCTTTCAAAAGTTAGATTTTCACATACAGTATGAACATGTGTGAACCCCCAAATATTGAGTAAACACTTCGGGTGCCCTTTAGACGTAGCTACTACGTCATGGGGCCTGGCACTCCAGGGTAACGTACGAGCTACATCATAAACTTCTTGCTCGTTTTTATAGGGGAGATCGCGGAGTGCCGAACGTGGTGTAGAAGGAAGGACTCCTCCCTTTCCATTCCATCATCAGTGATGAAGTGATAACATGATCAATTCATGAAGCGGTAAAATCAGAAGTAGCCAACTCCAGTCCTCAAGGGCCACCACCAGGTCAGGCTTTAAGGATATCCCTGCTTCAGCGTAGGTGGCTCAATCAGTGTTTCAGTCAATGACTGAGCCACTGATTGAGCAACCTGTGCTAAATCAGGGATATCCTTAAAGCCTGACCTGGTGGTGGCCCTTGAGGACTGTGGTTGGCCACCCCAGGGTCCCTGTGGTAGCCTAGTCCCTACAGCACTTAAAGGGTTAAGAGAACTTCCAAAAATGTAATTTGATTTGCTCATAAAGTTGACACTATATGGTTCCGTCACTTGCCGTGACATTGATATTGCTGTTTGGCTTGGAAGCCATGGTACTGGGTAGAAGATCAGTGCCACTCAGGGCTTCCCAGGTGCGACCTACACTATGGTATGTGGTCATGTGCTAGGGCAGCTATCAATTTACTAGCTTTATAAAACAAGTAAAAAAAAATATACATATATTTATCAGACAGGATTGCTTACAATGAAGTCCAATAATGATTGTATAGCCCTGCAAAATGCATTTTTTATACAATTACACTATTTAGTGGGATCAGTGCTTTCTCAATACCACGTGACCATATGAATCTCTACTTTGCCCTATTTTGATGGCATGGTCTAGTTGTTTTCAACCTTTTCTCTCTTGGGGCACACTTAATCACAGGCACCCCCACAACAGGACAGGCAGTGACAAGCAGGGTTGCCACCTTCTGTTGAATAATTACCCGGAGACTTTTAAAAAAACAAAAAATAATTTGTATGTAAAGTTTTTTTTTATTTATATGTTTAACTGTCTTACCTTCTCCGGTGGTGGCATCTCCCCATACATGCTCCTGTCAAAATGGTTCCCTGCCCTGCTTTGCTCCCGCTGTTCAACTCCTCTCGCTACTGTCCTCCACTGCTCTATCAGTCCTCAGTCCCGGAGATTTTAAATGTAAACCCGGAGTTTGGTTAGCGAAACCCATAGTCTCCTGGTCAAACCCAGAGTGGTAGCAACCCCGGGGACAGGAGACAGAGGGGGCAGCGAGTCACTGGGGGGGACGGGGGAAGCAGCGAGACGGGGTGGGAGTGGCCAGAGTTACGGGGGGTGCGGTGGGACAGAGAGTGACAGGGAGCAGAGAGTCACAGGAGACACAACAGGACAGAACAAATAGAACCTCGTTGCCTCACCTGTTTCCATGCTGCTTTCTCCTCTGCTTGGCCACACCTCCCAGGCTCCTGACGCCACCTCCTGATTGGCTGTATTAACCAGCAGTAGCCAATCAGGATGGCGGAAACTGCCCAGCCCCCTAGCAGCTGCCCTGCTTTCTCCCGGCTCAAGAGGTCGGGGAAATACAGTGGCTCCCTTTTGAACCTGAATACAAATAATGTCAATTAAATTTGCCGCTATTTACTTATTCATTCGCTCTGGCCATTATTACCACCATATAGATGCCAGGACAAATGTGGCCAAATACAAACTAAACAGGGGATCCCATCAGGATGAGACCATGTTGTGAGATCTCCATGTAATACTTTAGAACAGAAATCAACAAATTGAAAAGACTGAATAAGCATATTATGTACTCAATGCACGGCACCCATTAGGTAACTGGTATAGCAAATCTTGAACAGGTAATTGCAATCCTCCACACACCTAACCGTCACGGTGAGGATACAAACACTTTGGGATACGCAACCCTTGTTGTACCTCGCATGGGTAGTGCTCTGCTTTTTTCTCTCTCGTTATCCAATACTTTAAAACAAACTCGGGTAGGTTTTGAACATACAAATGTTCAAATTTTTCTACATTACAAAATCTCATCCAGATTAAGTAACTATAAATGTAGAAAGTTTTATTGAAATACCACATTAGGTACAGTAGGTCAGTAACCCATTACTATGCCTGTACACACACACATTTCAATTATATGAATTAAGTCTTTGTAGTAAAAAGAATTTGTGTAAAATAAAATTAATTTAAGGAAGGGTATAATTTCTGCTATGTAAATACTGTTTAAACGGTTGAATTATTATAATTATTTTTGTCTTAATGCTCTTGCAGAGGGGTCTGAATTTAAGTCATTTCTATGGCCTAAAATTTCAACATCTTTCACATCATTATCAATTTATGTTAATTGCTCATGTAAAATATAAGCTTTGTATAGTAAGATCCACAATGCTGAAGTAAAAAAAAAAAAAAAAGAATCAGAAAAGGTTAAAAGCTTATTTTTACAGAACAGACAGGTTTTGTAAGCCCACACCAGCCCCCATGCCAGCAAAGGAAAACAATAGGTTGACAGCTCCAGTGTTCGTCGAGAGGCTGTTAACGACAGCTTATTCTCTTATGGTTTCAACTCTTGACAGTAGACATGCTTGGTTGTTGCATCATGGCAGATGTATAAAACCTTGTGGCCTTGTCATTACTGAACTGGTAAAAAAAAAAAAAAGCCCATTTGCAGTTCTGAAAATCAAATGACTGAAGTGGAAGCTCCTCTCCTTATATAAAAAAGATTCATCTGGATTCCAGCATCTTTCTGGGCTGGATTGTGAATATTTAGAAACAGAAGTGTGCCGCTAAAAGAAGTGTATCATACTTGAAGAGGTCATCAAGCTTTGCAATAAGAACACACACAGCAGTCTTTAGCTAAATCCTATGCACCTTATCTAACATTTATGCGGATCTATCTTTTCTTCAAATGCATGTGTACAAAAATGCGATAACTAAATAATAAAATGTATCCCATCTAAAAAAAGTTTCTGCCCGTGTAAAATGGACTTAACATTTCTCCATTACACACATCTGATGTTCCATTCAGCGCGCTGGTTGCCTACCCATGACTCTAGAGACCTCTATAGAGAGAGGTGTGGATTTTTTAAAGTATGTCAAAAGCCTTGGGGTTTGTATCTGACCAGAATATGAATGGATGTTAAGATACGTTTAAACGCATTGAAGGCTAACATAAGAATCAGGTTTAATTTCTGTTTTTAATTACACTTTTTAAAGCTTTCTCAAAATCTATCCTGGATTAGGTTTTTTTTTTTTTTTTTTTTTTAAACCCTTGCCAGATGTGTTTAATTTTGTTATCTCTTTAGATGTTGTATTTTTTCTCTGTAATATTAGCTGAAGTGGTGTGATTTATGAAATCCGAGCTGTTTTGGGACACTGAGATTTTCTGAGTACAAGACAATACGTCTTGTAGTTATAATCAATGCTCTTGACTCTTCTAAAGGCAAAAGAAGCTTTGAGTTGATCATGGGTTAAACTTTTTAAATAACTTACCCAGGGAAAGAGCTGTCAATATAATGGAATAATTAAAGATTTTTCAGTCGCCTAGATCAACGGAGAAGCAGGATTAGAGGCAGGTCAGAGATGTACCTGCCCTTATTTACTCTTACTAATGCTCTTATTAAGGCTCTTACTTTTTTTCCTTCCCTATAAAAATGATCATTTAAAGCAAGATGATCATTTATTTATGTATTTCAGGATGTTCAATAGAAAATAAACGAATAATAACTAGTCCCTTCCTAATACCTTTCAGTCGTTAGCCATAAAACACTTTACTAGATTAAGCCGTTATGTTTTACTGCTCAACGCCACTTAGTAAATATGGTCCCAAATATTATTTACAGTAACTGTTAAAGGTGAAATTTGTCTCAATCCACCCTCAACATGTTCACATTCATAGGCTATAGGTAAGGAGAAATATTTCTTCAAAGACTAAAGTGCGTTTGAAATGGAGTTGAAATAATTTTCCCCAACATCACACTATAGCAGAGGAGCACAACATTTTTTCCCTGCGCCCCCTGCAAGCAGTTCCCCAATCTTCGCGCCCCCCCCCTTTACCTTGGCTCCGGCGTCATGTTGACACGTTGCCATGGCAACGTGACATCACATGACCTCGCGCGTCATTTGACGCCGTGTTGCCATGGCGACGCTTCTAAGAAGCCGCCGAAGCCAAGGTAAGTGAGGTTTACAGAGGCCTTCACCGCTTAATTTCCCCCTGACGTCTGGCTCACGTCCCCCTTTGGAAGCTGTTGCTGTGAACCCACAACATGCGGTCAAAGTGAAACAGGGCATCCCTAGGCTGCAAAAAAAGAAAATCCATCAGAGAGATAGCAGGAACATTAGGAAGTGGCCAAATCAACAGTTTGGAACATTCTGAGAAAAAAAGAACGCCCTGTGAGCTCTGCAACACAAAAAGGCATGGACGTCCACGGAAGACAACAGTGGTGGATGATCGTAGGATCCTTTCCATGGTAAACAAAAACGCCTTCACCACATCCAGCTAAGTGAAGAACACTCTCCAGGAGGTAGGCATATCATTATCCAAGCCTACCATAAGGAGAAGACTTCACGAGAGCAAATACAGAGGGTTCACCACAAGGTGCAAACCATTCATAAGCCTCAAGAATAGAAAGGCCAGATTAGACTTTGCCAAACAATATCTAAAAAAGCCAGCTCAGTTCTGGAACAGAATTCTTTGGACAGATGAAACCAAGATCAACATGTACCAGAATGATGGGAAGAAAAAGGTATGGAGAAGGCTTGGATCGGCTCATGATCCGAAGCATACCACATCATCTGTAAAACACGGTGGAGCATGCATGGCTTACAATGGCACTGGGTCACTAGTGTTTATTGATGATGTGACAGAAGACAGAAGCAGACGGAGGAATTCTGAAGTGTATAGGGATATATTGTCTGCTCAGATTCAGCCAAATTCTGCGTAGTTGATTGGACGGCGCTTCACTTTACAGATGGACAATGACCCAAAACATACTGTGAAAGCAACCCAGGAGTTTTTTTAAGGCAAAGAAGTGGAATATTCTGCAATGGCCGAGTCAATCACCTGATCTCAACCCGATTGAGCAAGCATTTCACTTTCTGAAGACAAAACTTAAGGCAGAAAGACCCACGAACAAACAACAACTGAAGACAGCTGCAGTAAAGGCCTGACAATTCATCACAAAGGAGGAAACCCAGTGTTTGGTGATGTCCATGCTTTCCAGACTTCAAGCAGTCATTGCCTGCAGAGGATTCTCGACAAAGTATTAAAAATGAACATTTTATTTATGATTGTGTTAATTTGTCAATTACATTTGAGCCCCTGATATAAGGTGACTGTGATGAAAAGTTCAGTCCGCGCTCTGGCTCTTTAAACTTGGAGTGTTGGTCCCTCTCAGTTCTCTTGCTGCTTCTGTGTTATATATCATATTGCCTGAAGAAGTTTACTTTGTTAAACGAAACGCGTCACGACTGTTGTGGCTGGCGGTTTTACTACCCACCACCAGTACACACTCAAGTGTACCGTTCCTGCTTATTTCCGATCGTTTCTATGCTATCAAAAACGGACAGGCATCCTAAGGACACCTATTGAAGGCCCCGGTTCCTGCACATGCGCGCTACACTCCGCACCACGCTACCACACGTGGAGGACAGGAGAGTGAACAGAGACAGCCCCAGCGCGCGGGTCTGATCTCTCAGAACTGAGATTACCCTTCATACTTCCTATGTGATGCCCTACTCCTGTGATAGACACCAGAATCGGGGATTATTAAAGAAATTTTATATGTAAGTTACTAATTTTATTATTTGTTGCTAATACAATATCTATCTCTCATCTTGGTGCGCTTTTGTGTTTTTTCTTGTTTTTATAAGGTGACTGTGTATGAAAATGGTTGCAATTCCTAAACGTTTCATACGATATTTTTGTTCAACCCCTTGAATTAAAGCTGAAAGTCTGCACTTTTATTGCATCTCGGTTGTTTCATTTCAAATCCATTGTGGTGGCGTACAGAGCCAAAATTATGAAAATTGTGTCAGTGTCCAATTATTTCCGGACCTAACTGTATGCGCGGGCGAGCTAGTCCACCCGAAAGGTTATATAGTATTAACAAATATCCACTCATGCTATATATCCATAGCCACACCGTGCATCAGCCAGCGCAAAAACCTCAAAGTGAAATGCTGTTACTAAGTGTCACTTTACATAGACTATTTCCCCAGCATATATTGTGGTGTCCTATGCAGATTCACCATTGTTTGCTTATAGCACATATAGCCACGGACAACCTAGTAGATGGAGTCAGATTTAAGCAGCAGCAATTTACCGCAGGATACAGGACTGTACTTAGTTATGGTGCACCCTCTGTTTTGACATCAGGGGACGGTACATTTAGCTGTTTCTGGGTTATTGTGATCGGGGTCATCACTTACAGTGATAGAAGCTACTTAGCGCTAGTAGATACGAAATGTATTGTTGGTGATATTGTATGTTAAGAGATCTATATACTACCTTATTTCATTGCCTAGATTGGTTCTGAGGATTGCAATAGCACCTCCTTGGACTGTATTATTACAACTATACACACATAATGAGGTATATACATCTTGTCACCAGATCCCTTGCTCACTACCACTCCACAATTAGTCAGCTCTGCCTTACTCCTGTACAGTTGGTTTAACATGGATATTTCATTAAGGTTGCAAGCTACTGCCACATTTACAGTAGCTCTTGCACAATATTCATTGCTAATATCTATAGGCAATGTTTAGCCCAGTGATTTCATGGGCATAAATCAACCTTATATATCCCACTCATACCATCTGTCTAGTTGGTCCGTTTTCACTGAGGGGATTTTATTCACATTGTAAATAAATATTCACTGTTTGTTATTATATTTAATATACATGTTAATGCAATTGTATTATTTTTTCGTATTAGTGGGGTCTCTTGGGAACCATTATTAGCCCTTTAGTCGTCTTATGACTTTTTGAGTATTCTACTCTGCAGTCAACACTGCAATATACATTATTACATAGGTAGAGTGCAAACTGAGAGGGACTCTTTCTTGTGAACCCGAGAGGTATTCACAAAGTTTTTGGTTCACTAATTTGGTGGTCAATAAAAATATCAGTACGTGAGTAACTATTGTGAAGGTGGGAGTAAAAAGAACAATCTTTCACGTTGGGTGTTAATCTCCTAAAGTCTACAAGGGGCTTTTTATTTTTCTTCTAAGGAAATAAGGCCTCGAGTGGAGGTGGCTATATTTTGTGATGAAGGTTGGAGTGGAGATTTATCTAAATGTGGGATAATAATTGCATTTAAGTCCCCGGCTAAGATTAGGAGACCCTGTTGTAAAGACTACCAGATTCAATAACTCTTGATAGAAGAACTCTTGGCTTTCTTTAGGGGTATAAATATTTTCAGTTGTAAAAAGCCTGGGGAGGATTAAGATTCTGTCTGAGGAGTCGGTTTTCACTTTATCTACTTTTAAATTTAAATTCTTGTGAAATAGTGTGGGCACTCCATTTTTTTTTTTTTTTTTTTTGATAGGCAAATGGAGTAGAGAGTTAGTTCTACTGTTACATGGTCATGGTCGGACCAAGTTATTGGACCCATCATTGCCTCAGATACTAATTCCAACACCTCTCTAGACACCAGTATATGGTCAATTCTTGAGTAAGACGCATGAGGCGGTGAAAAGGAGTAATAGCTTCGATTTCCTGTCCTCCAGGCGTCCGTTAGGTCAAATCCCCTTATTAGATCGCTACACTATTTGGCCTCTTTGTAAGTTTGTGCCGAGTGAGCTTTACACAACGATATGGATTCATCCATGTCTGGGTGCTGGACCATATTCAAATCTACAATGAATGTGGTTGAGGATGTTCTTTCAATGGCCTCCAAGGTGTCTTCTAGGAATTCCCGTTGGGTGTCATTAGGTGCATACAGATTTGCAAAGACAATGTGAACTCCTGACAGGGTTCTATAAACTATAATAAATCTCCCTTTCAGGTCTCGTTTAGTTCTGTGAATCTGAATAATGGTTATGATGTTTTATAAAGATGGCAACTCCCCATTTTTTACTTTGGCTACAGGCATAGAAAGCTATGTGGTATGTTTTCTTAAGTGTTAGAGGGGCCAAAGAGTCAAAATGAGCTTCTGTGAGAAAAAGTATGTCTCCCTTAATTTTTTTGAACTCTGGTTGGGCCAGCCAACGATTAAAATTGGTGTTGAGACCGTTGACATTCATAACTGAAGATATATTCTGCATGCCTCCAAATTGCAGACACTCTTAACCCAGGCATACCTTACAAAATACAAAAGGTGACAAGCCAATGCGATGTTTTTCAACCTTATTATACATGGCGATGCTTCTCGACAGTCCATTTAGGTACAGTTGCATCCTTAGGTCTTTTGCGCAATGCTTTTCTCGCCGGATACACAAACAATAGATGTACTGTATTACTATACTTTTTCACCAGGATAAAAATGTAATATTCTAATTTTCTATTTAAAAAAAAAAAATGTATAGTTGTGTTTTTGTTGTGATTGTTTTAAAGGATTTCTGGCTCAGATTTGAGCTGGCTGGAAATGGTATAATCCTGGTTGAGAATGATGAAGTGTAGCTTTAAGAGCTTTCTTATTACACTAGTTTGTTCCACCTGCCTACTGTGTGCTGAGATCAAATGCATGTGCTGCTTCTCCAGTTATGACTCCTAATGTCTACTGCTTTTAATATGCATTGAACCTATATTGTAATATGTATACCCTGTCTCTATTGATATATATTGTAGTAGTATGCTCATGGTTGAAAATAAAATAAAAAGATACAAAAATAGCTCAATGGCTAAAAAAGAGTAAAAGATAAAAGAATGCATGTTTTTCTCACATGTACGCATCATTATCACCGTTGTTGAACTGATGTTACTGAGGAATATAAGTTGTATTTTTGATCATCAAGTTTGAAACATCAGGCATTTCTGTTTAAGCAAACTAAAACCGTAATTGTCCTTAAAAAAAAAAACACAACCAAAATTAACAAATTACAACATCAAAAATTCAGCAGCGAGGTATGTAAGGTCATTAACAGCTGCAGGCATTTCATCTCCCTTTGGGACGTGCATGTTTAGTTTCTCTCACTTACTGCCTGTGGCACTGAATGGTGAAATTCAGACATGTTCTACCCCTCCGAGGAATCTCTAGGGCAGTGGATAAGTTTTTAAAATTAATAAATGGTGTTGCATTTTCATTATCACCCATCCAGTGCAATTTGCTGCATTTTCCATTTAGAGAAAAAAATTGTGGTTTTATGGGAAGCTTGTTCTATAGCGACTGAGTTCACTTATTGCAAAGGATATTATTTCATTTGCTTACTTATTATTTTTTGTTCCCTACTATATATAAATATTTTATACCTCAGTGGTTCTATCGGTTTATGCTCTACTTTACAAAGATCCACTGCAAATACTGTAGTTGTACTTTAGAGAATCCAATATTATTTGTAGGCCTGTATCTAAAAAGAAAAAGTGTTATCCTTTTTCTATAAATACAGTTATTTCAAAAAGTAGCAATATCCATCATATCTTATCAATGCAAATAATTATAAGATAACAGTATTCATACCTACTAGTAATAAAGATCACAGACCATTTCAGGTAAATATCTTACCCTATATTTAAATCTAATAAATAATTCTTGATTTTAGGAATGCCTCCCAATTTTAGTGTTCAAAAACATAAGGCAAGTCTTCTAGGGCTGGCTTTTTAACCTGCTGGGGTTACCTGGGTGTGCAACTATATTCATAAACTTATTAACATTTTAATATAGCCACCCTCTCCACTCTAACCCGTAGTAGCCAAAGCTCAAGAATTAGGGGAAAGCGCGTGATATGGTGGGGGAGAAACAGGAATAAGAGGAATGGGGAACAGCATAAACCACATCACACTAATACATATAAAACAACATTGGGTTAAATACTTCTAGATCATCCTCCAGAAGTAAACAAAAGTTCCAAGGATTATACTTTTTCAGGTGTTAACCTCTCCATCTGACTGCAGAATCACAGATGTGTCACCTACCAAACTCCAGTGCTCATCTTTTCTCTCATCCGCCACCCTGTATTATGGCTCCTGTTCTCAACTGTCTGTATAGGAGTACTGGTAAAACACTAGCCTTCTCCTTGAACGTGGTCAAGGCCCTATACAGTAGGTCAACCTGTGCCATTTACTCTCTATTTAAAAAAACAAACAAAACAAAAAAAAACACTATAATCCTAGCGCTTGATCTAATACCCCAGATAAACCCTGGGTCTGGTGAGCACTGCTGCTCTCTTAGATCACCTATCTTGTGGGATTGTTGGTGCTTAATAAAAAATAGTGTCCATCCCTTCATTATTGATACATACTGACTAGGTGGGATTCATTAGCAAATAACTGACTGCAGATAACAATAAGAGAACTATAAAAATAATTGAACATATAAATTCAACTCTAACTAAAACAATACACCTGAGTTTTGGTGCTGAGAAAGAGTTCGAAAGAACCAGATGGACATTCCTAAATAGTACATCAGAAGATTTTGGCTTTACAGGTCCACTTCTTGAAAGCCTTATATATAGTAGAACTCCCACAGCTTCCCTGAAACTATCTGGGGTTGAATTTAGACGTAGTGAGAATAACAAATGGAACTAGACAAGCATGCCTCCTAACTCCTCTGCTGTTTGCCCTCACTGTACAGCCACTAGCAGCTTCAATTGGCCAAAATCCAGATAACCAAGGAATAAACTAGGTAAGGAAGAATATAAATGGTTATTCATTACATTATCCTAATGATGACTAACCCGCTAATCTCTCTCCCCAATTTGCAGGATTAGCAATTCCAGATGTTAGAAGGTATTATATAGCGGCACACATCCGACAGATTCTGTATTGCAACTCAGGTCCAAATTTATATAGTTGGGTAGATATAGAAACACATTAAATAAGTCTTATTGGTTCGTCTTATTATTGAGGTTTCAGAAATATAAAAGGGCACTCCAACAGAACCGGTCAAGCGTGATTCACTTCTCACCTAAAACCTGGTAATTGGTTAACTAAAAATATAAATTTCTCTCCTCACCCTCACTGTAGTTATTCCTCTATTTAACAACCCATATTTTTTCCCTAGGCTATAAGTCAAAAGGGTTTGACATGTGGAAAAGAATGATATTGTAAACGTTGATCATTTGATATCTGATGGGAGACTGTTAAAATTTGAGGAGATCTGCTTAAAATATACTAATTTGAAGTCAGATATGTTTAATTACCTACAGATTAGACACTTCATCAAAAGTATCTCCCCCTCTGCTAAATTTTCTGATATAACTGTATTTGAACAACTACGTGGAAATAGGACGTGCCAAGGCTTAATTACTGTACTCTATCAAGAATTTGTCTCAATGGGAGATCTCCTTGATCGCTCATAGAGGATGATCTAAACATAGAAATCTCTCATGATGACTGGAAAGACATACAGTATAGTGCGTCAAAAGCATCTATAGGCACAACAACAAAGGAAAATATTTCTAAAATAATGTTTCCGTGGTATTCAACTCGCAAGAGATTTAGCTAAATTTACCCGGGAACTAAGGAACAATGTTGGAGATGTGGCCAAGTCGGAGATTTAGCACATGTATGGTGGTACTGCCCTTAGATCCAAAAATATTGGGTCAATGATAAAATAATTGATTTGACGAACTCGTTAAAGTCACCATCCTGCTAGATCCCATCAGTCTATAATTGTATTGTCTAGACCCCTGGAAAACATGAGCCCCCACAATTGCAAACTGGTCTCTCATACAGTTGGGTCCGGAAATAATTGGACACTGACACAATTTTCATAATTTTGGCTCTGTACGCCACCACAATGATTTGAAATGAAACAACCGAGATGCAATAGAAGTGCAGACTTTCAGCTTTAATTGAAGGGGTTGAACAAAAATATCGTATGAAATGTTTAGGAATTGCAACCATTTTCATACACAGTCTTCTTATTTCAGGGGCTGAAATGTAATTGGTCAAATTAACACAATCATACATAAAATGTTCATTTTTAATAGTTTGTCGAGAATCCTTTGCAGGCAATGACTGCTTGAAGTCTGGAACGCATGGACATCACAAAATGCTGGGTTTCCTCCTTTGTGATGCTTTGCCAGGCCTTTACTGCAGCTTTCTTCAGTTGTTGTTTGTTCGTGGGTCTTTCTGCCTTAAGTTTTGTCTTCAGCAAGTGAAATGCATGCTCGATCTGGTTGAGATCAGGTGATTGACTCGGCCATTGCAGAATATTCCACTTCTTTGCCTTAAAAAACTCCTGGGTTGCTTTTACAGTATGTTTTGGGTCATTGTCCATCTGTAAAGTGAAGCGCCGTCCAATCAACTTCACTGAATTTGACTGAATCTGAGCAGACAATATATCCCTATACACTTCAGAATTCCTCCGGCTGCTTCTGTCTTCTGTCACATCATCAATAAACACGGGTGGCCCAGTGCCATTGTAAGCCATGCATGCCCATGCCATCACACTGTCTCCACCGTGTTTTACAGATGATGTGGTATGCTTAGGATCATGAGCTGTTCCACGCCTTCTCCATACTTTTTTCTTCCCATCATTCTGGTACAGGTTGATCTTAGTTTTATCTGTCCAAAGAATGCAGTTCCAGAACTGGGCTGGCTTTTTTAGATATTGTTTGGCAAAGTCTAATCTGGCCTTTTTATTCTTGAGGCTTATGAATGGTTTACACCTTGTGGTGAATCCTCTGTATTTGCTCTTGTGAAGTCTTCTCTTTATGGTAGACTTGGATAATGATATGCCTACCTCCTGGATAGTATTCTTCACTTGGCTGGATGTTGTGAAGGGGTTTTTCTTTACTATGAAAAGGATCCTACGATCATCCACCACTGTTGTCTTCCGTGGACGTCCAGGCCTTTTTGTGTTGCAGAGCTCACCAGTGCGTTCTTTTTTTCTCAGAATATACCAAACTGTTGGTTTGGCCACTCCTAATGTTCCTGCTAACTCTCTGATGGATTTCTTTTTTTTTGCAGCCTAAGGATGCCCTGTTTATTTTGCATTGAGAGCTCCTTTGACCGCATGTTGTGGGTTCACAGCAACAGCTTCCAAATTCGAATGCCACACCTGGAATCAACTCCAGACCTTTTCCCTGCTTAATTGATGATGAAATAACGAAGGAATAGCCCACACCTGTCCATGAAACAGCTTTTGAGTCAATTGTCCAATTACTTTTGGTCCCTTGAAAAAGAGGGGGCTACATATTAAAAAGTGATGTAATTCCTAAACCCTTCCTCCAATTTGGATGTGAATATCCTCAAATTAAAGCTGATTGACTGCACTTTAAGCCCATATTCATTATTTAACTGTAACTTGAATTTATTTTGGTACACAGCCGAAATAACAAAACTTTGGACTCAGTGTCCAATTATTTCCGGCCCTAACTGTATGTATGTCAATGGCTGCAAGTGTCTTATCAGCAAACTGCAAGAACAGCTAGAAAAAAGCGCAAAACAAATAGCAGTGAAAAGCCAAAGAGGGCACTGACAAATAAACAGTGGTCATTAGTAAAATAGGTGCATGTGATATATAAGATGATGTATTATCGTACTCACACAGCCATGTATGGTACTAAGTCCAGGGAATGGTATCTTTATCTGTGTTGTTCCTTCACTGCAGCAGTCAGCTAATGCTTCCTTTCTGGTTCGTCACAAGTACAGGCTCACAGGTGTTGACTTCAGTACTTATACCATATACATGTGAGAGAAGACAACACCGCAAATACCGATATAAAAGATATTTTTGCTAAAGTAAAAAGGTGAGTAACAATGAACTCACATGTGGGTGACCGCTTCTGGTGAACGCAGCCGACTTCCGCACTTCGGTGCAGTGCTCTCCTGATCCCGCATCTGGTGGTCAGGACTGCAGTCGAGGTGCTTGGGTTGGCTACGGTGGCCGTGTGCAGTCAAAGAGCTCCAGGTCCAGGTCCTTGCATGAACAACGCGTTTCAGATATGGTAATCCTTCGTTAGTTGACGGACGCAGAATCTCTCTTCCTACCTTCTCCCAAAAGCACAGCTAAAGATACCATTCCCTGGACTTAGTACAGGCATACCCCGGTTTAAGGACACTCACTTTAAGAACACTCGCGAGTAAGGACATATCGCCCAGTATGCAAACGGCAGCTCGCGCATGAGCCTGTCAGCACGTCCAGAACAGCAATACCGGCTCCCCACCTGTACCAAAGCTGTGCGCAAGCGGGGAGACTATAGAGCCTGTTATAAATGCGTTATTTTCATCAGTTATGCACGTATATGACGATTGCAGTACAGTACATGCATCGATAAGTGGAAAAAAGGTAGTGCTTCACTTGAACTACATTTTCGCTTTACATACATGCTCTTGACCCATTGCGTACGTTAATGCGGGGTATGCCTGTACCACACATGGTCGTGTGAGTACGATAATACATCATATTGGATATCACATGCACCTATTTTACTATTGACCATTGTTTGTCAGTGCCATCTTTGACTTTGCATTTCTCTTTGTTTTGCGCCCCCGTTCTTTCTTTTTCATATTCCTATATCAATAACATTTAGCTTTGCAATAGTTAGTCATTTATCCATTTTTTCTTGCAGAGTCTAAGACTTTTTTTTACGGTTAAACATTATCCCAGTTAGAACCATTTAAAAAAAAAAACACACATTTTTTTTAAAGCATACAATTCAGAAGATTTATTTGAAATCCGATATTTTTCTCTATCCTTTTAACAGTAAGCTATGTAATAATGTTGACTTGGAGTTCTCATTTAGCTGTGTCTTTTGTGTTAAGTAAATATTTTGTTATTTTTCAGATCATACTGGGAAATCGATATGTCTATATGAGCTGTCCACATTTGTTAAATTGAGAGTAAACCATATAAATTCATGGTCTGAGATAGACATTTTCAATTTTAGCTCGAAACACCTTACTTTAAAAGGGAAGGTTACATGAGGAAATAGTTGATTCTAGACCTACTTTTATGTGCCACTATAGATACAGTATATTCAACCATTTTCCTCCCAGGATTACTCATCTACCTTTAGGGTGTAAGAATTGTTTAATGAACAAAAACAGGGATGCCTCTCAATTAAAATAGCTGCCTCATTCAACAGTAAAACATTAGTAGCAAAGAAACATTGTTGGACCCATTCCATAACTAGTGGAAACGGTTAAATGTGGTTCTTGTAAAAATATAATTTCTGAATTCAATCTTTATCAATTAATGTAGGAATTAATTCATCCTACATTCCAGGAGATTAATTTAATGTTGGACTATTAGGCTACTTACAGAAAAACATTTCTGTTTTGGATTCCTTGTAAATTAAGAAGTTTCTTCTTTTCGTTTGAATGGGGGTAGTTTCTAATCAAATGTTTACTCTGCTTCTAGCTCATTATACACCTCAAAAGGTATGTGATAGAGGGAGGAGTGACAAGCTTTGCCTATGTAAACTCTTGTTCAGCACTTCATGTTATCACACAGCAGAGAAAATCAAAGTCCCAACCCACCATGTTTACAAATTGACTATAAGAGATGTGCCAATAACCAGATTTGCCTCCTTAAACATCTTGCTGCCATTACGTCATTTTAGTCCTAGGAAGGACTGGTTTACACCTTGTGGTGAACCCTCTGTATTTGCTCTCGTGAAGTCTTCTCTTTATGGTAGACTTGGATAATGATATGCCTACCTCCTGGAGAGTGTTCTTCACTTGGCTGGATGTTGTGAAGGGGTTTTCTTTACCATGGAAAGATTCCTAAGATCATCCACCACTGTTGTCTTCCGTGAACGTCCAGGCCTTTTTGTGTTGCAGAGCTCACCAGTGCGTTTTTTTTTTCTCTCGGAATTTACTGTTGATTTGGCCACTCCTAATGTTCCCGCTATCTCTCTGATGGATTTTTTTTTTTGCAGCCTAAGGATGCCCTGTTTCACTTGCATTGAGTGCTCCTTTGACCGCATGTTGTGGGTTCACAATAACGGCTTCCAAATGCGAATGTGCCGGCACATTCCCCCCCCGCCAGCCCCCCGCTGCCGGCACATCTCCCCGCGCTGCTGCCGTATCTCCCCTCGCTGCCGGCACATCTCCCCGCCCCCCCCCTGCTGGTACATCTCCCCCCCGCTGCCGGCACATCTCCCCGCACTGCTGCCGCATATAACCTCGCTGCCGGCACATCTCCCTGCCCCCCGCCTCCCCCCTGCTGGTACATCCCCCCCGCTGCCGGCACATCTGCCAGCACATCTCCATGCCGCCCCCTCCCCCCCCATCTCCCCCCGCTAGCTGGCACATCTCCCCACACTGACACTTCTCCCCCGCACATCTCACATCACACACACACAGCCCCGATCCAGCCAAGGACACGCTCCCTCCCTTAGTAGCCACGCCCCCCGCTCCTGCTCTAACATTTTTGCAGGACACCCGATGGAAACTTAGAATGTCCATAATTTGGTAGGTGAGTCATATTGGAAGCTCAAAATAGTTGTTTTGACCTAAAAATTCGTTGCACAATGTCCAGTAAAAGTTTCGTTGTTCTACGTCGTGCCGTTTGTGAGATTTCGATGCTTCGGACATACAAACAAACTTAGAAATATAGTATACAGTAGGTGTGTGTGTGTGTGTGTGTGTGTGTGTGTGTGTGTGTGTGTGTGTGTGTGTGTGTGTATGTGTATGTATATATATATATATATATATATATATATATATATATATATATATATATATATATATATATATATATATATATATATATATATACCATAGGTTGACTTTTTAGATCCATATTTAAGACATTACATTTGATTCACTGGTTTTTGAAAGTGGTATCTCTATAAGGGGGTGTCACACGTGAAGTAGGTTTGTCTAATAGCTCAAAGATGATAAAATATGTCTCAATCTTGGATCCCTTATTAGGTTGATGCATAAGTATTGTCCATTCTGGTGTATGTCTGCTTATATATTGATTTTAGTCTTGGAGTATCTAAAAACAATATGACACCGTATAGGTCACACAAGGCTGTTTCATTGTACAGTGCTTTCAAATATAAGGGAGAGAAGTACAATAGTATATGAACTTTTAGGGGGACACCTGATATTCTACACAAACAGATTCATGTTCTACACAAACCTCTTCCTGGTAGCATGGGTTCTTTTGGTTAGTCATCAAGGACATGACAAAAAATAATGAATACAGCAAGATCAGTTTTGAGTTATGTGCAAATGTGCACTTATTACAAAATATGTAGGTTTTCGTTAGCTAGGTTAACCTTCTAATGGATGTTACCGGGATGATCATAACAAAGATTGGAGAATGCATACAGGCCACAGATGCACACCAAGGAATCTGTACTGTATAATGCTCTAATGCATCTGACAACTTAACACTGTTTAACCCCTTCAGTGCGGAAAGGGCATGCCATGTATTTATTGCCCTTTCAGCACTTAATGGGTTCAAGTGCTTATTCTGTAAAAAGAATCATGTAGAGAAGTTTAAGCTTATCTTCTGAAGCCCAGCTGTTAACGTTTGAACATCTTGTAATATGATTTCAAAAGGTACTGGTGATCAGAAGTAAATCTGTGCATGTAACAACGAATGATGTCAGCTACGTATGTGGAATATTAGGCATGCAGTAGGCTGAGCTTCATGTCTAACTTATCTTCCCCACTCTGCATGGAGGAACAGAAAGATGGTCTATACATAGGATTTATGACAACTTTGTTTCTTGGCTATAAGAGATGTGTGCAGAGGTATGCAATGGAGACCGTTTTTAAGGTGAACTTAAAATAAGGCTTTATTGCGCCTGTTACTTAAAACACTGCAAACACAAACTTAAAAGAAAAACCTACTCCACTTTGGAGAAATCGCTACACATTTTACTCCAGCCCTATTTAACTGGGTAGCTAAGCAGCTTACCAACCCCAAACATATATACATATAGATATACAACAGTCCAAGAAGAAAGTCTCTTATATGTGTGTTGTAGCTGTAGGGGAAGACCTCTCTGCTCTCTTGGGTCAGCACCCTTGTGTGCTATGGCAATGTCTGTGTTCAGGTATATAGGTCTGGTCTTGCTATCAGCATACAGTCCTTCTGCAACTCAAGACATCTGTTCTTCTGGTCAGCCCTAGTTGTGGGCTAAGGAAATCTTTTCCTTAGTCAGCTCCCCTGTGAGCTAAGGAATCTCCTTCCTGTTTCTCAGAACAGACTTTTTCTGACCGTCCTAATCAGTCAGGTGGAGTCTGGTTGATTGCGGGTGTGCAATTAACCAGCACACTGCTGGATTAGAGGCAAGTTTTTCCAACAGTGATAAGCCCCTGTTACATTGGCGTTAATTTTTTTCTCATTTTGTTGTGTTGGGAACCCAGCAGCATTTAGAACTGAACCATTGTGTTGGGGCTGTTAACATTACTTAGCTGAAGAGCATTTATTAATGCTTGAACATTTTCTTACCTTCTTGAGTAATTTCTCTTAAATGTATGTTTGATAATGTATATTTATACGTTTTTATTATTTGACTAATTTAATTTCCAATACTGTGTGTCGGAACCATGCAAAATTGTGTTTGAGTTGTCGAAAGTGAAGGATAGTATTGAACGCTACTAGTCTCATTATATTTGCCAAGTTAGAATGTGCCCAGTGCCACAAGCTTAGTACTTCAGTTCATATATCTGTCTACTCCAGTAAAAAGAACTTGCTTCAGTGTTTAGTGTTGGTGTGTACTGATGTGACCTGCTATTCACTCGTTTCCCCTCATTATCCCTCATTCCAGGAATCACTTACCTTTTCCAGATTTGCCATTGTTTTTAGCCTTATGATTGCACTCTCTCTGCGCTCAAACAGTCCTATTTTAAGCAAAGGAGAAGTGCAGTATTAGGCAATGGGTATACCAGGAATGATCAATGTCTTCCAAAATGTATTTGACTGCTTCTATTACTAAATAGAGATTTGTTTAGGATAAATAGCATTGGTAGGCAATAAAGCATAGCAGGGGACCTCAAACTGCTGCAAATAAGTGGCTTACCAAATAAAATGTCCCATTTAACCATATGGTAGCTAATAACTGCTATGTGTCTTTTAATCTGTGATGTTCCATAATAGCCGTACCACTGATTAATCCAATATTGACTGAACCGTTAAATGTGTTGCAGGCCCATCGGGCACTGGAGGGGTTAACATGAGTTTCTGTGCATTATTTGTTATAATGTATGAAATTATTGGGGACCTTGTAAGCACCCAAGGGTTAAACATATAATGTCAATGTGAGCTTGTGAATGTCATCCTGAGGCGAGGAGATTTAATTGGTTGTTAGGACTGATTTAAATGTGAGGGTTTCTCTCCACCCCTACAGAAACAGGATGTTGTCTAGAGTCTGAAGAGAAAATAATACATTGTACTGTAATTATAAGTATTGAATGCCTGCACGTGTATCCTACCCATTCCTACAGGGTACATAAACAACAAGTAAGGACTCTCCAGACTGTATTTGTCTTGTATAACGTAAGTGATGCTTTGACCTTAGCACAAGCCAAGTGTTAACCTGCTGAGTGTCCCTCCCACACTTCGCAGTTAACAGTGCTGCCCAGTAGGAAGCAAGAGTGTATGAGCTCATGAAGACATCAAAAGAGTCTTTAGCTCTAGGTGTCCTGATGGCGTGTGGTCATACTGGCTTTGCTTTCAAGTTGAAATTTGGCAGTGAAATGAATGCCTGCAACAAGGCCAACAGCAGTGCCTGTGAATGCCCACAGTCCTTGGCATAATTAAAAGGTTAGATGTGCATTCTTGCAAATATATGCTTGAATTATCTCATTTTGACTGGTACGAGGACTAAAGTTGAGCACCACAAAAAAAATCATTAGAATGAGAGAAAATTAGTTGAATATTTTGTATGTAAACACACTTTGACATGAATTAACTTACATTTTTTTCTTAACAAAGCAATAAATGTTTTTGTTTCCTAAATATGATCTAAGTGGAATCTTGGCCACAATGGTTGATACTGTAGGAGTGATTGGTGTGGGACACTAGCCACGAGTCCAGGCTTTTGAAATGCTTAATTTAAGGTGGGACTGTGCTTGGTGTATGCAGAGTGTGAGGGAGTTTCACAGGTAAGGGGCAATGAGGGGAACGGTTTAAGGCAGGAGAGAGTAGTAGAGGGGAAAGGAGACAGTTGTATTTAGCGCACAGGAGGTGAGCAGGGTCATAAAGAGAGCTCAATGCTGATGTTTAGGAAAGAGCAGATGAGTAGAGAGCCTAAAAGGTAAGGACTAGAACGTTGTAGGTGGTCCAAAATTTGATGGGAGTCCAGGAGAGGGATATAAGGATGAGATGAGCAGAGACTGTGTTTTGGGAAAAAGGGAAGTTATTCTAGCAGCAGAATTTTGGATAGGAGAAAGTTTTGAGGCACGGAGGCCTGTTTGTAGTATGTTACAGTAATCCAGACTGGAGAGGATAAGGGCATGCATTACAGTTTTAGCAGTAGGTGGACAGAGGAAAAGGCGGACCATGGCAATATTACAGAGGCATAAGCTACAAATTTTAGCCATCCCGTGAATGGAGAAGGAAAGGGAAGCAACATATATCACTCCTAGGCAACATGTTTTGGATAGATGGTAGTGCAATTTACTATGTTGGATAGCAACAACTATTTAGTGGAGGGAGTTCCCTCCTATTAATTAGCATACCCCTGAGGAAGTGAGAATTAGCATACCCCTGAGGAAGTGAGAATTAGCATACCCCTGAGGAAGTGAGACGTCTCTCACGAAACATGTTGGGTTAAGTTACTATATACTCACATTTTGTTCTGAATCCGCCTGAAATACCTAGCTGCCTGTGAACTTGTTTTTGGGGGACGTATATCTTAAGATCGTGGACTGCTGGTGGACTGTTATTTGTGGTTTGCTGCTCGAGCACTGTTAGTGTGTTGCCATATCGCCGCGTCACTGAAAGTGACGTCATCAGGATGGGATGGACAATGCCAACTAGGAAGCTGCACCAGGAGATTTCCTGCACGTGGGCTTCCAAACAGAGAATTGGAGCAGACTGCATTCACAGCCAAAGCGTGGATATCAGCAGTTCCGGAGAGAGCATACCCCAAAGGGCTCCACAACCAGGCTTAAACGGTTGAAAGGTCGTTGAAAGAGAGGAATCATTTGTGAGTTTTATTCTATGTGTTTGTTTGTATGTACAATATTAAATTATAGTATATAGCAGTTCTGTGCTGTTTTCATTTTTGAAGTGAAACTTCTTTTGTGGCACCTAGTCATGATGGGACAAAACTGGAGAAATGGAGACAAAAATGCGAAACGGAAATGACGTCATGTAATGGCCGCCGCACCCCCCATACGCCCGCTGTTGCATGTGGCAGCGATAGCCGCCGGCGCCGCTCCTAACTGCCGCCGCTCCCCCCACACAGCCGCTATCGCCGCCGGCGCCACTTCTAACGGCTGCCGTTCCCCCCACACGCCCGCTGACATGCCGCGCATGCGCAGTAGTGATGGCGCCGCTGACGGACGCCAAGCATGCGCAGAAGCGGCTATTAGCTGCGCCATTCCCCCCACACGCCCGCCGTGTCCATACCTCTGCTGGGGGGGAGGAGGAGAGAAGGGTGGTTGACTCCGGGTCAGGGGACAGCGGTGGGTCTGGCCTGTGGATGCTGAACACCCCCTCCCCGTACCTCCCCCTGGAGGAGGAAAGAGGGGGGCTGGCTCCAAGCCAGGGGACTCCATACCTCCGCCAGAGGGGAAGAGAGAGGGGCTGGCTCAGGGATGGGGGACTCGGGGACAGGGACAGCTCAGACAATCCCCAGCAGAGAGAGACACACTGACTGACACACTGACTGACACACACACACACGTGCACACACTGACGCACACACACTGACGCACACACACACGCACACACTGACACACACACACGGAATTCCCAGTTACTATAAATATAGAAGTGCAAATAGCTAAAACACGTGTTCTAAGTCAAACTTCTTTGCGTTTTGGCACTGAAATTGTATTTTTTATTTTTCATTAAAAATATCATTCTTACAAATACAATTTCTGTGACAAAACAGTGACAAAAGACAAAGCACAGCACACACAGCTTCTTTTTTTCCTTATATATCATTTCTGGAATATTTCTATTTGCTGAGTGGTTCCAACAACATAGTTCAGCATCTCAAGGGTGAGAAAGTCCCTGATTGTGACGAAACGCGTTGACGTGTGACGTCAGCACGCGGTGACGCGCATAAGGCAGGCGGAGCCAGGCTAGGTTGGAAGTTTGTGCTATCATCTGCAGGCTCCGTATACTTACAGCTACCTCTCCTCCCACTTCTCGTGGTGCCGCCATTGCTGCGGAACACCGCGATTCACAGCAGCTCCTCCATTCAGCTGTTGCCACTGAGAACTCAGTGTGGACATTTGCATCACCACAGGAGGGTACTGTATATTATAATATCTACTAGCTGGTGGGCATTACGCTGTGGTGCACTCTTCACCACTACATCAAGAGGTATATTGTCGACTGTCCCCCCCTATTGACTATTTACCTCCATACATACTGTTCCTGGCTACCTGCCTGTCACATCTATCTGCGCTGACCCGCTGCTGGTTACAGATTTGTCTGAAATGACTGTGTTTTTACCCACTATGGTCCTGGTGGCCACTCTGCTTGAATAAAGATTCCTCCTATTTTTACAGTATTATCCTATGGAGCTGGCGCTTCTTTCTTTTTGTTTTTTGTAGATATCCGTGATCTAGCGAGATCATATTAAGAAGCTTTGCCTCCCCATACAGACTGGTTCCTGATCTGGACTTTTCATCCTGCTCTGATTTGACTACCTTTCATCATTGTCATAAGCAAAGATGGATACTTTGCTCTCGATGCCAACCTCAAGGTCATTAATAAACAAGTTAAAAAGCAGGGGTCCCAGTACCGATCCTTGAGGTAATCATCTCACAACTTTATCCCAACCATTTATGACAACTCTCTGTTCTCTATCCGTCAACCAGTTTTCAATCCATGAGCAAATATTTTTGCCCAGATCAATTTAATTTATTTTGTACACTAACCTCTTATGTGGCACTGTATCAAAAGCCTTTGCAACATGTAAGAAGATCACATCAACTGCATTGCCCGTGTCTAAATTCCTTCTTACCACCTCAGAGAAAAGTGGTCAACACTTTTCTGCCAGAAGGTATTGCAGTACATGACACTGCTTATCAATAAGAAATAATTCAACTTAAAAAGTGGACAGTTTCAAGTAAAAGTAACACATAGAATAATTGTTTTTTTTATGAAGCTATAATGTGTACAGTTACCTACATGTACTGTGAATTCTTAGAATAGCCACACAATGGAGGTGGTAGAAGCTAGTAAAGTAATGGATCTAAAAACTGCTTGGGATCGACATCGGGCAATGAAAGGCAAGTATCTAATATGGTCTGATTATTCACAACAGACAGGAAAGTGGGACGACTAGATGGGCCAAGTGGTTCTTATGTGCTGTCCGTTTCTATGTTTTTATATGCCTAATATTTACAAGAGGTGGCAAAAATCTTACATTCCCATCACTGATTGTGAAACACATTTAGCATCATTTGGGTTTCTACTAATGTTAACGTTAACACCTTCAGGCAGGTGCACATGGCACGTCATGAGGCAGACTTGAATAACTTTAGGGTTTCTATGATCCGAAGTGATGGCAAAGCGTAATTTTAAGAATGTGAGTCATAACCTTCTATAAAACTGCCTCCGTGGTGATAATGAACTTTAAATTGGACACCTAATTCAACTTCAACATAAAGGTCGTTCTAAATGCGTGAGCCATAAGTTCTAGTTACAAAAGAACATGCTTATTATTACAATTTTGAACTTGCTTTTGCAAAGGGATCGGACCAGTGAGACATGAAAACTTTTTTGGTCTGCCGTTTTG
The DNA here is from genome assembly GCF_040206685.1 of Ascaphus truei. Classification (NCBI taxonomy): domain Eukaryota; kingdom Metazoa; phylum Chordata; class Amphibia; order Anura; family Ascaphidae; genus Ascaphus; species Ascaphus truei. The sequence goes on along the minus strand of NC_134483.1, from coordinate 108,902,962 downwards.
GTTTGTCCATTGAAATTCTTAATTTTTGAGACCGAGGATGGCAAGAAAAAGTTGTGAACCCAATGATAATTACAGGAATTCCATAGTTTTTCCATAATAACCTTCTTGAATCAAAACCAGTCTTTTCTTAAATGTCCAATAGTGTTTATATTAACCTATTCCATGTCTTTTTAAAATCAAAATGATGTATGAATTGGACAAACAATTAGTAATCAAGAGTCAGGATATGTTCAAAAGTAAGTGAAACCCTGTTTTTATAAGCAAAATTAAAGGGATCATTAGAAGCAGGTGTTTAAATAATTAGGTAGATCTTCAAGGATGAGTTTGGGAGGCCCCATCCTATATAAAGATCAGAAACTTTGAGTTTGGTCTTGACCATACAGGTTGTGGAAACATCATTCCACGATCAAAATAAATCTCTGAGCTCCTCATAGAATCAGTAATTGATGCTCATCAGTCTAGAAAGGGTTATAAAACTATTTCTAAGGATTTGGGACTTCATCAATCCACTGTCGGACAATTGGGGAAAGTTCAAGACCACCGTCGCTCTACCCAGGAGTGGTCGTCCTACCAAAATCTCTCCAAGAACAAACTTGCAAATCATCCAGCATGTCACAAAGAACCCCAGAGTAAGATCGAAGGATCTGCAGGCCACTCTCGCCTTGGCTAATGTGCGTGTTAATGACTCAACTATCAGAAGAAGACTAAACAAGAATAGTGTTCATTGAAGTATAGCCAGGAGGAAACCACTGCCCCCTAAAAAGAAAATTTCTGCCTGTCTGAAGTTCGCCAAATTGCACATAGATGATCCGAAAGACTTCTGAAACAATGTTCTCTATACAAATGAGTAAAAGGTAGAACTTTTTGGCCTCGATGAGAAACATTGTTTGGTGAAAAACAAACTGCGTTCGAAAAGTAGAACCTCATCCCAACTGTCAAGCATGGTGGTGGGAGTGTGATGGTTTGGGGCTGCCTCAGGACCTGGACGGCTTGCTATCATTGACACCACCATGAATTCTGCATTGTATCAGAAGATTCTAGAGGAGAAGGCAAAGCCATCCTTTCTTAAGCTGAAAGTGGGTCATACAGCAAGTCAATGATCCTAAACATACAAGCAGATCTACAAAAGAATGGCTGCAGAAGAAGAAATCCTGCATTTTTAGAATAGCCTAGTCAGAGTCCGGACCTAAACCACATCAACATTTTGTGGCAGGACCTGAAGTGAGCTGTCTATACAAGGAAGCCCTCAAATATCACTGAGTTGAAGCAGTTCTGTAAGGAGAAATGGGCCAAAATTCCTCAAAACCAATGTGAGACTGACCAGCATTAAAAGGAAATGTTTAGTTGAAGTCATTGCTGCTCAAGGGTGTGCCACAGGTACTGAATCTAAATGTTCACATACTTTTTCACACATGGATATTGAATGTTGAATCATTTGTGGATAAATAAATGTTGAAAAAGTATCATGTTTTTGTGTCATTTGTTTGATCAGGTTATCTTAATCTATTATTCAGATTTAGATTAAGATCTGATAACATTTTAGGTTTGAAATATGTGAAAATCCTAAGGGGTTCACAAACTGTGTGTTTTTCATAGACCGCTAACACTGATGTAACTGAAAGACCTCAATATCAAATATGCCTGCAACAAGTGTCTTAACCAGTAGTGTAGCTAGACATGCGCGGGCCTCCGGGCAATAACAATTTCAGGGCCCCATTAATATTATATAATGTATACCCTGTCCACTTATGTAACTATGTACTAGTAACCATGTATTATTTGTCATCATAACTCTATGCCCTGGACATACTTGAAAATGAGAGGTAACTCTCAATGTGTTACTTCCTGGTAAAACATTTTATAAATAAAATGAAATGTTAATACTGGCTGCAATTTACCATCACCAGCTCTCCCCTTCCTCCTCTCACCACCATCCCTCCCACTCCTCATCATCACCTTCTCTCCCCCTGTTCACCATTTCTCCCCCTCATCACATCTCCCCCTCATCATTCATCTCTCCCCCTCCTCCCCATGCCTACCTGTTGGTGGTAATAGAGACAGGCGGGGGGTGGGGTGGGGGGGAGATGGTATGTGGCGGGCCCCTGGCATTAAACAGAAGATACGCCGGCAGAGGAATCAGCAGTTGTTACATAAGCAGAGCAGTACAGCAGGGAAGGAGCGCACTCTAGTGGTCTGACCTGGAAGTCTTTCTTACTTCCGGTGTCTGCTGCTAGAGCACGTTCCTCCCCTGCTGTCCTGCTCTGCCTCTGTAACAACTGCTGATTCCTCTGCCGGCTTATCGTCTTACTCCGGGGGCCCGCCGCGGCCGCATACCATCTCCCCGCCTATCTTGAGAGAGATGGGCCGCTGAAAGGGGTGGGGAGAGACCGGCCCCCCCAAGAGTGCGGGCCCCCAGGCTTTCCCCGGACTATAGCTATGCCCCTGGTCTTAACGGTTCTTGATCGTGTTTAACTAAACCGTTAATTGCCTAATCTTTTCACCTATATATCCAGAAGTATTTCCAATATCACTTGGGTAAAATAATAATAATAATGGAAATTAATTTTTCAATGTTACAGTTTTAGATTAATTTTATTGAATGCTATAAGCAAAACTCTTGTTAGAACTGGAAAGGTACAAAGTACAGTGTTTGTCAGAAATTCAGCACTCATGCTGAGTCCAAACACCGCTTGCAATGCTGGAATGAAGGGGTTGTTGACAGCAAATATCTTTCGACGGAGGAATTCAAAACATATTTAAAATGCAGTTCTATGTAATCAGAATTGGAGCATTAAAATGCTTTTTTAAAGGCGAAGTACCACCTGTCTCTTCTAATAAATGGTCAAGCAGGATTCTTGTGAAGGGTCACAGCTATAACCGTACTTAATTGGATAGATACAACACATAGGGGCCTATGCTATACGAGTTTTGGTAGCAAAATTCCCAAAACAGGTGAGTAGCCGGTGACGTGATGATCGCCTCTGAAAAGGCCTTACCCGGCAATTTATTTCAGCTGCAGAGAAAGCTGCTCATTTAAATGCATAGGAGATACCGGCACCCCATAACGGGGCCTGTATCTTGGGAAGCAGGGGGTCCCGGACCTCAAATCAACATGGTTCTGCTCCGGAGACCCCCTGCTCATCCACACTAGTATTAAAATCTAAATTAAAACAGCTGCTACCCACAATAAACATTAAAAACAACACTAATACCCACCTCCTCTACCCCCACATGATTGATTTCAGAGGCCGCGGGTGTCTGAGGGCCCTCGGGTGGTCCATGCTGTTGTCTGGGGGCCCTCGGGTGGTCCCTGTGGGTATCCTGGGGTACTCAGGTGGTCTTTGTGGGGGCCTGGGGGCCCTCGAGTGCCTGGGGCTCTCGGGTGGTCACCATGGGTGTCTGGGGGCCATCGGGTGGTCCCCACAGTTATCCGTGACTCCTCAGGTGGTCCCTATTTATTTATTTATAAAATATTTTACCAGGAAGTAATACATTGAGAGTTACCTCTCGTTTTCAAGTATGTCCTGGGCACAGAGTTAAGACAAATAACACCCTATGGGTGTCTGGGGGCTACCAGAGGCGGGCACATGATACAGCGTCCAATCGGATTGGAGCTGTACCATCTGACCACAAAATGTGATGTCACTGGCCATATATTAGGCCTGTATATCTCATTTTACCTCAAGAAGCCGACGTGAGAACATCCTGTTCTGGATTTACCATGGGAATTTGGATTGGCAGATGAAGAAAGAAGATTAAAGAAAAGAAGAAAATAATGACAAATAAAGAAAGAAGATTTTTTTAACCTGATAATGGTCTTCAAGGTCTATGGCGTTGGATTGCGGGTAATGACGTCGCGGTATGAGAGCTTGTAGATATAACGGGATTTGGAGGGTGAAGACTTCTAAAGGTACAGTAAGTAAAATATTGAATGTAAATAAAGTTTTTTTTCAAGTTTATTCAATGTTTTTATTTATTTTTTATGTATTTGCTTGCCCATAGACTGATTTTTATTGTTTTGGATTCAATTGTTTGGAGTTTGGATGGCTTGTTTTTAGTACATTTTAGGATTGGTTAGCGTTTTAAATTAATTATTTGTTTTATTGGCTGCTGGTTTAAATTCATTAATTGTTTTGTTGGCTATTGTTTAAAATGCATTAATTGTTTTGTTGGCTAGTGCTTTTATTAATTTAATTGGTTGGCTAGTGCTTTTATTTAATTGGTTGGCTAGTGCTTTTATTTATTTAATTGGGGTGTTTAGGTGCTTGTGTATATCTTTTATTATTTTGTATTTTTAGCCTTCATGCTTTTCTATTAGGGTGATCATTGACTGCTATAGTGGCTTATCATGCCCATATTATATGGGTATGATGTACCACTATGCCAATCAATGGTTAAAGGGTGGGTGGTTATGCCTCCCGGGTGTGTAGCGGGTGAGTATGGGTTAACCCCCTAATTACTGTAGCGGTTATTAACCACTAAGGCGATTTAAGGGATTAGGGGCCATTAGATTGTATTTTTTCTTGTATTCTTTCTGGCAACGGAGGACATGGACCTGGAGTATGCCGACGAGGACGCCCTTCATGATGGCAGGGGTAAGTAGTAAGTTTTATTTATTTATGCTGGCTTGCTAATGTTTTATTTTATAATGGGCAAGTGAGCTATTATCCATATCTGGATAATAGTTATTTTGCCCATTACTGTACTGTCCCATTGGGGATTTTAATATCCTTTGTCTATATATTCCCTATACTTGTTGTTTTGTCATTTATAGATTTAATAAACTTTTTTTTATTTATTTTTTATTTTAAAAACTACTTTTTGAGTCTGCTGTAAAGGGTCTTCTGGATCCCCTATTGGTCCTATTAATTACTAATTATCTATCCATATATTACATCTATAACTGGATGTTGTAACTTTAGAGTGCAATTCATAGGGCTTATAGTGACCCTCGGTGGTCACTTGTTCAAGTGTCAGACATTTTGTTTGGCCACAGGATTGGTACCGCAGGCCAGTGGGGACCCGTGGGGACCACCTGAGGGCCCCCAGACACCCGCGGGGACCACCAGAGGGCCCCGAGACACCCACCAGACACCCATGGTGACCACCTGAGAACACCCGCGGCTTCTGGTATCAATCGTGGGGTTAGAGGGGGTAGGTATTAGTGTTTTTATTGTTGGTAGCGGGGGTGGGTGAAGGCTGTATTTGGCCCTTATTCGGTAGCGGGAGGGGTTAACACCTTCATTGCCTTAGCGGTTACCTGCAAAGGTAATGATGTTGCCTCTAAATGCATTTTTATTGCATGGGATTCATGCCGGGGGTCTCCAGTGCTGATATTAATCCAGTGCAGAAAAAAAGCATTTTGTTTTCATGTCCTGTCTCGCCGCCTCTCAGCAGCTTCTCACCAGCCTCAAGCCAACTTTTCCTGGCGTGAGAATTTTGAGAGAATCTCGGCATTCTAGAGCCGCGATTAGCCTCTAAGCTGCAGAGCGAAATTCAACTTTCGCGGGTGACGTCATCCGTCGCGTTGCCGTCGCGGGCACTATACACGCGGCCTAACGCAAAATGATACTTTAAGAAACAATTAGCAAAGAAAATAATTTACTGAAAAACTGCACTCAGATGCAAGATTTCATACACAATCACAAAGTACATAAATGTACAGATAGTAATATTATGGTCCAAAAACACAGAAAAAGGGGACATAAGATAAAAAAAAAAAATTAACGATAATATGGAGAAATACTTATCCAGCCAAGCGAGGCATCGGGTCTCAGCAATTTTGTTCTGGGACCATTATTAAATAGCCCCATACATAAAAGGGCAAAAGAGTAACGTATAAAATGAACAGGGAGTGAACAAACATAAACGGAATAAACTAAATAAAGAGGGCAACATTTTAGGGGGATGAAACCCATCTTTAGGCCCCTTCCCAAAGTAAAAAAAAAAAGGCAATGGTACTTCCCTTTCTCCTGTTTGAGTTAGATGTGGCTGACTCAAATAAGTTTCCAATCATGAGCTCAACTGTGTGGTTTAAAATAAAGTGAGTCCCCACGAGATTCCCTTTCCGGGTGCTTTGCTTCGGTAGTAAAGACATCTACACTCTTGTATCTGCTGATTTCTGCTTTCCAGTAAATTATTTTCTTTGCAAATCGCTTGTTTCTTCAAGTATCTTTTTCGTTAGAATGTGCTGGGAACTTCATGTAATTGTTTTTACAGTTCAGTCTATTTTGAGCATGCAGTGTTGTTTTTTTAAAGGTGCTTTTTCACCCAAACACATCATACAGTGTGAATGGCCATTTATAAGTATTACCCATAATTATTGCCCACAGACATATCAGAATTTTGTAACTTATAAAGCATTGCTACAAATAAGCGAGGATGATAATAATACTGTATCAATAACATTCTGTGTTCTGTTTCCTCTCTCATAATTCCCTGCTTTTCTCATGCTCATTGTTGATTGGTTCTCCCTCCTAAGTGATGGCAGTTAACCAGAGGGCAGGAATTAAAGCTTTATGAGAGAGGCAGACAGACAGACACCAATAATTACGTGGAGCTCTTTGGATCTCATATACAGTATACAGGAATAATGACAATCTCTTAACTCTGCATCATGACCATTTTCAGCTAATCTTCACCTTCAGTCAGACTGATGATTTGAGCTTCGACATGGGTTCGTATCTGTCAGAACGCCTTCATAGTAATGGCTTTGGCCTCTGAAATGGAAGACCCACGTAAATACTTTGTACCTACTTTGTGTGACTAAGGAATGTCACTTTATATCCCTGTGCCTCGCCTACCAAAATAGGTGGTAAGTTCCTTCAGGGCATGATTTGCTATTATTTGCTTTTTTACTTTGCATTATATTATACATACTGTATGCTATATATGCTGCCAATCCTGTGTAAGAAGACAACAGAATAAACTTGAGGACAAGGTTAGAGCAGAAATGCCCCCCCTGCCCCCCACCCCAGAAGCTTATATGGTACAAACTCATATAATGTTGGTATCTTCTCCTGATGGCAAGTCCTCTTCTTTGCAAAAATCATCATCAGTTTATTTTTTTTAATCTTTAGCTTGTGATGTTACCATGGTGTCCTTCAGCCTGCTCTGGGAAGAGCTCCACTTTAATCTCCCAGATATTTCAAACGCTTATATCTCCTGTACGGAGCTCCAGACTTTAAAAACAAAAAAACGTGTTCGAAAGAGAAGAAGCGATCTATTAAATTAAATTAAATCAAATACAATACAACAACCTACTACGTCAAGCACCATGTGAACTTACAGAAGACAATTAATATCAAGTGCAATCACTGCTGCATGTACGTTCATGGCATTTTTTTGTGTAGTGCCTTCTGGTCACTTCCATCAGTAAATAGATTAATACATCAAGGCACACTTTTGTGTCAAATGGGTTAGAAGTGGTTATTAATAGAAGACACGGTTGTTCACATAATGTTGTTCACATAATAACTTCTGTATGTTTACTCAAGGTGGATAATGTTGTCCTGTATTATGTTCTATTGGCCTCTTGCAACTGATCCCTAACTAATACATGATCTGAAAGACCTCTTGGCATACTGTAGCTATCACCTGCAAGTACCAATCCTATTGTATTGTTGTTTATCTTATTGTGAGCTTGTTTTATTGGGAGAAGATGATTTATTTCTGCTGTTAAGTATGCTTCCTGATAATACTGGACTGTGCACAGACTTTATCTGCACTTCCTAGCTGCTGCTTTCCTACGTCAATAGCCCATTTCTCATTGTTGTGATCACAATCCTTTCTTACACAGCAGTTCCAATACTCAAAGTTTTAGTTAAATTGCAGAGTAAATAGGGCTGACTAGGTAATGCACAGCCATACTCTGTGAAACAAAACTGTACTTATAATTGTAGGACAAGGATTTTCTGCAGTCATAAATCTGGGTCATTTGTTTACCTGACATCAAATATTGATACGTTAAGCTTAGAAAGCCTTTGAGTTGATGGATATGTCTTGTATAAGGGAATGGCAGCTTAACTGCTGTTGGTAAATCATGGACCGGCACTTTCATGCTATCGCTATTGAGTCAATTTAACTGAATACCAAAAAGGCATAACTTTTAGCATTACATTGGCCATGTCCTTTTATAGAACTTACTGAAGTCTTCTTCTGCCCCTCTCCATCATTGTATCCACTTAAGGGGTGCTTTACCCATTGAAATAATACTGTATCTGTGTATCCTAGAGCTAAGCTAGATGGGAAAGCACATGTGTATGACTGCCAAGGTGAAATAACCTAAAACAGTCATAAATCTGCCGTTCAAGACTTTTATATCAAAATAAGATTGCTGTTTACTCAAAATAAGTAAGATTTGGCAGGCGAAAAACAGCAAAAGTTTTGCTGCTTTTCATTACAAAGTAAGATTTGAAACAAGATAAAAAATCTCTAAACGCCATAACTTTTGTTTATTTCTAGGATTGCTGTGTTCATCACTTCTCCCCCCAAAATGTCATTTTGACCTTCTAATGTAATTGCTTTAGTATTGAAGGAGTGGCTCAGAAGTAAAGGCACTGACTCTGAGAGAGATGACACAGAGTTTGGGGCAGGGGAGGCTGGTTCAAAGCTCCTTGTGACCTTGGGCAAGTCACTTTAACTCCCTATGCCTCAGGCACCAAAAAATAGATTGTAAGCTCTACGGGCCAGGTACTCGTGCCTGCAAAAAAAACATATGTACAGTGCTGCATACACTGTCAGCTCTGTGCAAGAAAAAAACAATTATTAGTATTCCATTATTACCTTTTGTTCACATACATATTTTTAAATGAGATATTTTTCAAATCTATTTCAGAGTAAATGTGGTGGATAGAGAGGTAGAAAAGAAAGGGAGGGGGAGGCAGGCTTCATTTAGGTTCCCAGTTGCATGATCACATTTATATGTTATACAGTATTTGGGCAATAAAAGCTGTGTGGGTAATTCAATATACGCAGAAGGGTCTTTATCATTTGAGGTTGGTTGGAGGGGTCTTTTTGGGATTGTAAGATCTGTGTGAACATGAGAGGGGGAGCGAGTTAACTAATGAATCTTAGGGGTATTTTTCAACCCCTGCTGATATCTTGTTTGACTTATAAGTTATACGTTGTCCACAGTTCCCAGACTAAAGTGAATTTCTGTTGACTATTACATTGAGTTTAGGTGTAGATTTGTATGCTGTGATACCTTTCAATAAACCAACCAAAATGACATAGTGTACAAGCCATGTGAGACCTTCCTTTTTAAACGTGCTGTCAAGTGTATTATACTGACAGTATACCTAAGAAAACTGGGACATTTTGAAAGGTCCACCGTGCAATGTCACGTTCTGCAATCAGAATTTTCTCATTAAGATGTGTTTTTATTCCCCATCCTTCAAATAGTATTCTTTTCTATCATTAGGCTTTAATGGGCTTTCAGGGTGTTTGAATGATGTAGCTTTGATTAGTCTCGCTTGGCTACACTACCTCTGCACTTTACCTTTCTTCACTCATTTCAGTTTTGTGCCCGTTTCAGCTGTAGGTGGAACTGTTGCTTTGAACATCACTTACAACACTTGGTGGCTAGTAATAATAGGAGATCTTAGCTTAGATACGTTGCAGGGACATCTGGTAACTGACATGAAAACTGCATCTGAAGGGAGTTCATTTCCTTTCTTAATGAGGCATTGCAAATCCGAACATGTATGCACTGCAAATCTGCAGTGTGAATATTACAGTGAATCAGGGACCTTGTGAAGGATCTATAGAAGGAAGTTGTATAATAAGGAGCCAGAAACGAGCGAAATGTAACTATGCTTTATTATAAAAATAGAGAGAAATTGGCTAAGCAATCAATGTTCATTTTACCCGAGAGCACACTAATATGCTGCTCCAAGTCCCATTTATTTAAATCACCTACAGGACTGCAATTTATAGGGATTGAATTTTTCCAAACATAATTTTAATTTTTATGTTTTCCCACTTGTAAAAACACCGTATTTACTTTTAATGCATAATTACTGTTTTTTTTAAGATGAAATCAGCAACCACAAAATTGTGCTGTAACCCTTCTTGCCGTGGGCTTGCGCTATAATGTTAGTGTTTTGGTGCATTAAATAGCATTAATATTTAGCTCGTAGGGCTATGAAGATCAGATTTATCGAGCTCTGATGAGGGTCTCGCACCTTAATCCAATGTTAACTGCCATTGACTGTATCAGAGCTTGATGAATCCTGGCATATGCGTGTGTCCCTGTATGAGATGTGTTAGCCACATGCCTTCTGCTTATGTTAAACATTGGTGTCATTTTCAGGCTTTTTTTCATCGTCAGCAGGTAGCTGACATTTTCCGATCAGTTGGAATGATGATCAAGATGAAATAAAGCACATAACTATCGTGCTAATCTCAGTTAAAAGGATCACACCGGTAGTGATACAGTCGCCAACTGATGTGGTATTCTGTGAAGTGGCTTTTCTTTCCCAGTTTTATTTCCATGCTGTGGTCGGAAGGTTTCCTCACCACTATAATTACATATGTAAATATGACCAACATAAATACTGTATGTTCCTAATATTTCTGATAAACCCTCCAACCCCCCCACCCCCGATTAACCCACATATTTATATTTCATTTGTAGGCTTCGTTTCTGTATGGAACTATTGATCTCTTTATTTTTGAAGGTTCAATCCCATGTAGCTGCTAAAAAACAGCATTTTGTAAGCAATTTAACAATTGAATTGGCTTTATTAAAGATTTAAAAAAACAACTTTATTTGGAAATTTATTACAACTTGCATTAGGGGGGGGGGGAGTGTTTTTCAACCAAGTATTTTCTTCCCTGTCCTTATCTGAGATAAGAGGGGAGGGGGAGGCTCTGCCTGTGCAAGAACTTGCTGAACACACTAATATCAGACAAAAGGGAGCAGCCAGAGGATATCAAACCCCTCCCAAGTCTCAGCTCACCGTGTTTACATACATACAGGTGTTACATTTTGGGAAAAAGGAATCGGTCATCCAGATGCAACCCCTAAAATATGATGCCACTATCAGTGCACTCTTGTCCTAGGAGCGAAATAAATCTAAGGTGCTTTGTATTTAGCCTCAGAGTTTTATACTTGAACCCATGTAAATGTTTCCTGCTGCAACATTAGCATTGAGTGTAAGAAACGAACGGCTCAAATTAATTATCTTTGTCAGAAGAAACAGCTGCATCTTGTTAAAGCCGTAATACTACACCCCCCCCTTTTTTTTTCTTCTTATATTTTATATTATAAACATGCGACAATGTATAATTTTACATTCTTATTTTAGCTGGCAATCGTTTTGTGCTCCTGTTATAAATATGTCAAAATCCTGCTTGTGTGCCTAACTAAATGGCTGCCTTTCAGTACCAATCAATCCTTTGGTCAGTGTAACTCAGCAGCTACTGTGCAATATATTCCTTTATTACTAAGGTAACATTTTCTATTGTTACAGTTTACAGCTGAAACTGCTGGGAATATTGGCAACAAATTATCTCAAACAGGAAAGTGTTGCAAAGATCTTGCACTGCTGGGGAGGTGGGCTGAAACCTGCTGTAGAAATCAAAGGATGCTCAGTATATTAAAACTCATTAAAAATGGCATTAAGAGTTGAATTAAAAAACAAAACAAAAAAGGAAACTGTCACTATTATCTAACACTACAGAACTGAAATATTTATCTTAATATATATATATATATATATATATATATATATATATATATATATATACTTACGAAGTGCATTAATATAAATGACCTCCAAAGGCATAAAAATACTTGGGGAAAGGGCTCTGAGTCTAAATATGTAGGAGTGCATACTGTTTAACCCCTTCATCAATGGCAGAGCAGTTGGAGGTTCTGTGCCTTTCTATCACTGAACATAATGTAAAGTTACTGTACTAACTTGTCAGGCAGGAACGCCGCAGCCTGCGTTTGTGCTAGTCACAGGCCAAGCCGGGGTTCTCAACTCCAGTCCTCAAGAACTGCCAACAGGTCAGGTTTTCAGGGTTTATCCATGCTTCAGTCAAAGACTGAGCCACTAATTGCACCACCACCTGTGTTGAAGCAGGGATATCCTGAAATGCTGTCCGGGGGTGGCTGGGGGGCTTTGAGAACTGGAGTTGAGAACCCCTGCAATATTTGTCTTGTATGATAAACGCCAAAAAGTTGCTGTTTTTATGGGACTGAAAATTAATCTATTATAACATGAGTCACTGATGTTAGAAAATGTATAAATTATAGAGGTTATCCTGAATGTACAAAAAGATGAGATATCTCTCCCTTCACGTGGATTTTAATGCTGCAGTCTAAAGCATATCAATGTAAAGGCAAAAAGATAAAAGCGACTCATTTAGGGCCATATTTACTAATAAATGGGAAGACTTAGGTACCATATGGCCCAATCACCTAACTTGAGCCACGAGGTACCTTAAGGCTTGCAACGGATTAGTAAAACCTGCCCTTAGTGTGGTCACTTGCAAATCCTAAAATCTTGGTATTTTCAGAGTACAAACTATATCTACTTTAGAAGAATGGATCAGGTCCACACAGCCCGTGAGAAACAATATACATTGCTTGTTAAATGCATTCTACCTTTATTATTATTATTTATTTGTAAAGCGCCAACATATTTCGCAGCGCAGTACCTTGTTATAAAGCGGTTCTTAAATAGTTTGACTGTTTTACCTTTTTTCAAGTATGCACCTTTCAACATCAACATTTTTAACACGTTGCTGCCTCTGTGTCATAAACGTATTGCACTGGGCGCCGTGATCATCAACAACTGTATGATAGCGTGTTTTTCCCTGTGTATCCTGTGCTCTGTCAACTCGACTACAAAATGCTAGTGTTCCACAGCTTCTTATCCTCGGCCCCCCTTTTCTTTGTAAGGATGACCGTTCATTGTTTGGTGGAAATAAATGCTAACGAAACATCACAATAGACAAATTCATAGGATAGTACAGCAAACTGAGCAAATTAGAATTCTTCTCACTTTGTGCCTGGGAGCCTATTCCACCTGACTCATCAAATAAAAAATTCATCAATTAATCCTCTGACAATAACTATATATACACAAAAATCAATCCAGGATTGATTTTTTTTTTTTTTTGGAGCCAAAACATGAAAACCAAGCCTTGACTTACACGTAATGTGAAGTTTCTCCTCATTTCGACCTTATTATTGAACATAACATCTGAAGAGTTCATATAATTATTTGTTCTAAGTCAACTACAAAAGTGTGATTGTTTGAGAATGGTATATGAGCAATGGAGATGTTAGTCCTATCTAACTGAGCTAATAAAGTTGTCAGAACACTGATGATAGGAAGCCCTTGAAGGCAACCAATAGAGAGAGACAGATCAGTGAGACCTGATGCTAGACCACCCGGAATACTTAACACTGAGCTCAGTACTGAGGAAGATCAAAGGCAACGAAGGACAATGCAGAATAAAAAGAAATGCTAAATATATAACGGTGAGAATATCATTCATGCAATAATTAAGGGCCCCCCCGTTTAATACAGTCAAAAGAAATTGTGCGCAGCAAATGATTTTTGTTTTATTTTAAAGAAATATATATTCATTTTGTTTGTGTTTGTCTTCCGGCTCTGCTCTACAGAACAGTTGTCTAAACTCCTATTCACAAAATAATCCGTATTCTAGAATATGTTCACATTGTGAATATTACAAATGTTACTGTTTTTGAGGCGTTTAGCTTGAACGAAAATGAAATGGTTGTAAGCATGCTCAATAGAGTTGTAACACGAACATGTTCTGCCATTTTCTGATTGGCAGCTTCCCTCGTAACCAATACAGAAGTGCTCAGTGAATAAAGCTGTTATAATATTGTTTCTTTTGTGTTTAGATGCACACCTTGCTTACTTTCAGTGTTTTTAAAGCTACGACTTTGACTAAAATATTGTATTTTGTTTCATGCTCTTTTAAGGCTGACCCTCCTATTACACCGTCCAGCATATATTCGTTTGTTCAACACTATGGTAAAGGGTTAACTTGTCAGCTTGTCAAGATGGACGTAGTCATGTTTTATTTGTTGGTATGTTAAGAAAGTGACTGCTTTTGTGTGCTCCCGCAGATAAAAAAACCCAAATATGTTAGAAAAGGCACAAGTGCATAAAGATGCAGAAATGAAATTAAAACATTTTCACTGGTTGTATTAGGAAGTGTAACTGAGCATATAAATGTTTGAACATCTTATCATTTCGTATCCCAACATACATAGTGAATTAATACATCGTTTACAAATTACATAATTTGGTATTTTGTTATACAGCACAGGAGGTGTTTGGTATATATAGATATGCTGATAAGAGGGCCATTGGTAGCCAAAATGTCATTCATTAATAAAGTTGTGTTCTTTTTCCTAATAATTGAGTAACTTTTTTTTAATTGGTTTTGGTTGACAGTCTTCATGATTCACCAACAAGTTTCACGTATGTGGTATATACAAGGTGTTTTACTTGCTATGGGAATTGATGTACGGCAGCAGGTGTATTGCATAGTGAAATGTACTTGTGTTCTCATACAGAGGAGGCCTCTTCACAACTGCTGAAGCGTTATAAGCATATTGCTCTGCAGAGCATATTGGGTGAAAAGAGCAGCGCAACGATTCGAAGATTTTCACAGCTGTCCTGGGAGCTAAAAATTAATTCTAAGTCGCCATTGGCCCTCCACAGATATGGAAAAAGACAAATTGACATGTGGTGACTCATTGTTGCTCACATTTTGCAGCAAAATAACTTTTGCACCGAGAGCTTTTTAGAAGTGCATTTTCATTTTATCCATGCCATTTCTCTACTGAAACAAAGGCTAAAGAGAATTCTGTTCTTTGTTTCTTTTCTCTGAAGCACTGTTAACGGTGCTGGTTTATACAGTATAGAGGTACCGAGGTTTGGCCAGTGAGAATGGATTACCGGCTCAGCTTGTACGATATATGTTCCATCAAAGAGGAATTGAGCAAATCTAACAAATGGATTGCAAGCTCTTCTGCTTATTGGATATTTATAATTAGTTATTCTAAATATGCACCACTGTATACACTATCCGCTTTAAACCACATGCTCATCAAAGTTCCCAAGTGGCTACTAAATGTGTGTCAGTTCTGCTACCATTTGTTGGCATAGTTATCTAGAAGAGGATCCCCATGTGAATGTGTCTCCCTGCACTTCCCCCTTCATTGCACTGTGCTTGCAGACTCCTGGAACACAGAAGGTGTTAATGGAATCTATACAAGCGCAGTAATAATGCCTGTGGCATTTATGAATCAGAATTTGTGAAGGAAGCCCCCTTTTATAGCAAGTTTGCCTTTAAATTTTTTTTTTTTTAATGCATTATAGTAAAGTTTTCCTATTTGCGATTTAATAGCGGAACAGAGTTGACCTAACTATGATATTATACCAGTAACACTGGATGTAGATTTCTTTTTCAATTTACACCTGTAGTCCAGCTTAGAGAAGTGTTGAGGAAAGAAAATGTATTTCTCTTTTTTAAATGCTTCTAGCACTTTAGTTGTGAATATTGAAAGTGTTCGGAACGGCTTGTGCATTTGAGATTTGCTTTTAAGCACCGTCAAGCATCGGACAGCATTGATAGTGATTTTAAAGACAGACCAATGTAATTGTTCCCTTTTCCAAATCTAATTTGAAATCAAACCCTAAAATAAAGTGTGTGGGTTTGTGTGTGTGTGTGATTGTGTGTGTGTGTGTGTGTAATGAGAGAACTATTTCAATTACTATAATATACACACACAGGTATCGCTGTATATGCTGCTATATTCATTGTATGCAATAATAAATCTGAGCTTTAATAATATAGATCCAATATGTCATGTAAGATAATCTAACAAACATAGGAGACTGTATGTGGGTGGGCTCAGTTATACGATAATTCTCTTATTTTCTAGCCGATCATCATGTGTAATAAAATAATCACATGTGACTTTTGCACCTGTCTGAAATCTCCTGGACAAGGGCTTGCAATCCAATGCACCCAGCAGAGATGGGTTAAAGTCTGACACAACTTTATATTTCTGTTACCTGCCACAAACCTTTTTGAGTGGACCCGGTGAAGGAACGTTTTTCCTTCTAAATTATTTGTGGCATTCGATTCTTTACATTGAATTAATTTATAGTGGCACCCGACAACCTGTCAACATCTTTCCATCTACTATGTTTGGAAAGAGCATGCAGTGTTGAGCCACCTTTTCATCAGTGTTTTTGAGACTAATCTGATGTATTAACATAAACATATAAGTAAGATGACATAAATACCAAACCAAATCAATATTGAAACCGCTATTAAACACTGAACTGCGCTGCATACTCCCTAGTAATAAAGGGGATAAGTTGATATTTTTTTTTAGTTTATTTCTTTGTTATTGTCCTTTGTTGTTGACTCCCATCACATTGTGCTCAAGGGGTACAATTCCTGAAACTGAATTTTCAATTTACTGGTGACCTCATAAATGTGGGTTCAAATCTTGTTTAATAAAATATATATATATATATATATATATATATATATATTTTTTTTTTATTATCAGACTTTTCAGTACATCCATTGCAGATCTTTCTGTGTGTGTTTGTGTTTATATATGTTTAATATATATATATATATATATATATAGGAACATTTTTATTTTTATATATTCTTAATATGGTAGAATACATTGTTTCATGGGATATAGTTGGGATTATTAGGTAACATCTAGTCGTCATTGTAATTGATTTATTACATTTGAATGTTTTTGTTCTATTTCATATTTTACAGATGTGTTTTCTATCCATTAACTGTTTATTTAGGCAATATTTATTGGTACTATAATAAAAATGTAACCTCAGTGTTACCAAACATCATATGTTATAGTATATTTACTGTAAATTGCAAACAAATGTAAGATCACAAGAATGTATTGTATAACATTTAAAGTATTTAAAAACAGATTTTACCTTGTTTTGCATTTAAAGCAGCAAAATATGTGACCTTCAATGTTTAAATAAAAAAATCACTTCTATAGTATTAGAAAATACTGACTGCATTTTTGTTAAATTAATATTCAACTCTTAATGCCATTTGTAGTGAGTTTTAAAGCAGCGTTTGATTTCTATAGCGGGCTTTAGCGCACCTCCCCAGCAGTGCAAGATCTTTGTAACACTTTCCTGTTTGTGATTATTTGTTGCCAATATTCCCAGCCGTTTGTGCTGTAATCTGTAACTATAGATAATGTTACTTTGGTAATATAAGGATATATTGTAGCTGCTGAGTTACACTGACTGAAGCAGCCATAAGGATTGCTACAGTTTTACAACAGGAGCACCCAACGATTGCCAGTTTAGGTATAGGATGTAGAAATGATACATTGTCACATAATGTACATGTACAAATAAATATTGCTGCTTTGAATGTTTTTCTTTACGTGGCTGGCCTATTTTTTGATGCTAGCGTTTGTGTAGAGTTTAAGTAGCAAGTGGTTCTTTTTTACATCTTTGTATCTTTTAGTCAGGAAAAGTATAATCTTCAGCCATAGAGGCAACTTTTCTAAATTGTATGCATCCCCACAATAAGGTAAAAGGCACCCACATGTATAATGCATGTAATGTGCATGTTGAATGAACTACATACTTTAGATATAAACATAGTAATATTTTGTATCCATATTTTTAAATAAAATAACAGCCTAAAACGAAGCGATACAGTGAGAAGCAGCAGTCTCACAGGTCCCTTGCATATGCTTTGCATATATTATCAAACTGTGTATATTAAAGTATTGTATGGTTATTAGCCTCAGTATGTTGCAGGCCTCTGAAAAAGATGTGTAATTGTCCTACGGAGCGCTGACCCTATTTCCACAGTAGTGCCTTCTCATTTTTATCATTAGTTGATGAATCTGTACTTTTAAATGATGGTAACAAAACAATCAGTCATAAACCCCATAACTTCCCATTGCCACACTTGTTGTATACTTTATACACTCGTGGCAGCATCTTCTAGCTCCCTGAGCCTGGCCTTTTCTTACATTTGTTTTTGATGACTGTGAAACATGGACTTGTCTTTGCTTCTCACTGACCTGTGTGTAAATCTACTGTATGCATACATGTTTTGTGCTTATTATGAAAAGTAAAATGTCAAATGAGCTGCAGATTTACTGTGTAGTCCTAGAGTTCCTTCTCTTTCAATTCAGGAACCTTTCCTTTTTTTTTTTTTTTTTTTTTTAAATAGAGATTAACAAGAAACTTAATTTAGTGATCATAAAATGAATATAAATGGGGCTGGAATAATGTTTGGGATTAGTGACATTTCATGCTGTAATATTGATCGTAGTTTAGATAAGTACATTTTTCTTCGCTAAGGGTTCTAGCTCCTCATTCCTGCAAAAACACCACTGATATATATATAATGTAAATGGCCGTGTTAGTCCAGTTGCGATAGTGGTGAATAATAGAGCTCTTCAGTATTAGGTGATATCTTTTTTTATTTGGATTAACAATTTATGTCATAGGACAAGCTTTCGAGAGTTCTCCGCTCTTCCTCAGCTGAACTATACATGCTGTTACTTGTCAGCTTCTTCAAACATCCCTTTCTCACCTACCTTATCTAAATTGCTGTTTTTTCTGCTCTCCTAACCTCTGTTTTAGCCATAGGTTACTTTGTAAACCAGTATTGTTGACCTGAGGAAGAGAGGAGAACTCGCGAAAGCTTGTCCTATGACATACCTTTTTTTATTTGGACTAACAATTTATCACCTAATACTGAAGAACTCAATTATTCTGCTATATATACACACACATATATATATATATATATATATATATATATATATATATATATATATATATATATATATATAAAAAAAACAAAAAGCAGCAGCCAGCACTCCAAGCAACAAACTCCTGCCACGACCGAAACGTGGGTTTATAGTGTGCTGTTTTGTCACTGCTAATACATGTCTTTTTGCTATATCTGAGTGTTGCTGCTTTTGTACACACACACACACACACACACACACACACACACACACACACACACACACACACACACACACACACACACACACACACATATCCGCAGCACTATCCAATGTAAAAAAGGTTTATTGCATCAAATTAACATCAGGGGTGAAGTACAGGAAAAAATGGAGCAACGTTTCGGACCTCCCGGTCTTTGTCAAGCCCCTACAAAGGACCGGGAGGTCCGAAACGTTGCTCCATTTTTCCTGTACTTCACCCCCTGATGTTAATTTGATGCAATAAACCTTTTTTACATTGGATACTTACCAGAGAGTGCTGTTTATCTATCGTTGTTGCTGGATGGGGATCCCGGCTACACTGCTAGCACCCTGCTCCTAAAAGAGAAGTTATTTGTCCTACTCTTGCCCAATTAGAGTGCCCTGAACAGCTTTTTGTTTTGTGTGTGTGTGTATATATATATATATATATATGTGTGTGTAGAGGTATCAGTACCGTGTTAGCCGAGCTTCAATAATCCAAAAAATAAATAGATGATACCGTTCGGTGGCTAACGAAATGCTTTTATTTGTGCGAGCTTTCGAGATACACTGATCTCTTCTTCCGGCGATGTCCTTGCTTCATTCATTGTAACATCGCCGGAAGAAGAGATCAGTGTATCTCGAAATGCTAATGTGAAGGCAGGTAGGGAAGTCGTGAGCAGCAGTAAGATGTACAAATGGTTATTAATGAATCTTCATTGTATTCATGTGGTATTAGTTTGGTCTGCACAACAGCAGTATTTTCTGATGGTTACATGTAAAAGGTTTTATTTAGGAGGTGGGGGTATAATAATGTGACTCTGCTAGTGGCTTTCTCCATTGTTGGATATGCATCCCAAAACAATCCAGAAGTTTATAGATTTCACATTCCCACCACTCCATGTAGTTGATAGGTGCTGGACCTGGCAATGCGATGCCTATTTTATTGTCTATATGAGGACACTGTTGCCCAAACAAAGGCTCACACGGGATGACTGGAGATCTATTATTTATACTCTAGTAACGGAAGGCATGATTATCTCAAATGTGGGGAAGAGAAATGAGGCAACATGTAAATTCAGAAAGGTCAACAGTAATGAGTGAAAATAAATAATGTATTTGTAGTCTTGCTTTTTTTTTTTTTTTTTTTTTTTAGATATATATGTATGTATTTGCTTGGTGGTGGCTGTTTTCGCTGTGTATTCTTTGCCACACAGACCGGTATCACCTCGACAAGAATAATTGACAGCCACGGTAGAAAAAATGTAAAAGTTCTTGCTAATATCTTTACTATTTTTAAAATGTAAAAGTTCTTGCTAATATCTTTACTACACTTTTAAAATGTCAATTTGACCTCTAACTACAGATCTGCCTGAAAAGTTGGAATTTTTGTAAAACCCCAACATGTTTTGTTGTTTCTAAGCAAACTTTGTTAGCCAAACGTGTGAATTTCCATGTGGCCAAGTATAAGCTGTGTTATTAATGTGCCTTCCTTTCATTCTCCCTCGCACAAACATCAGTATCATATTGACTAGGTATTTTGCCACGGGCGCTTACATTGTAAGGCTCCCAGGTGTGCGGTTACACCAACGGAAGGGCTTCTTTTTTGGATGCTCAGGGGAGTGGTGTGAACCTTTTTTGCCAAATCATTACAGGATGTTGAGGGACCGACCTAGCATGTTGTAGGAATGTGCTTGACCCCCTCCTTTGACTTTCTATGAAAGTGGGTCGGCATTTTGTACTGAATGCAGTGCTAGGAAATGTGTTTGACATTTTGTTTAGCCCTGTGAGCCACGCAATGCATTGACCGTTCTTTCAGACTTGGCATCGCTTTTCCATATATGAATTGATAGAAAGAGGCTTCATTTCTCAACGCGTCCGTCTTTGTAGTTTATAGCGAATGCTAAGACAGCAGCACTGTATCACGGTCGCCTTATTTATTGTTGTGCTTTTGTTCCGTGTGCTATAACCTTACTTTCATTGAACCCGCACAAGTGCAGCTGTGAATAGCAGAAATGATGGAGACGTTGGGTATTATAGTTGAGTTTTTGTCTGTTTGTCTTCGTGCAATGTACAGTATGGTCTCAATAATGGTACCCAGATCAGTGCACATAAGCTCAGTTATAATGGCCACGTAGCACTCGGCTCCTAACACCACTTAAACTGTCATGCAAACTGAAATTTACAGTGACAGCTTTTTATTTTTTTCCTATCTGTTTTCCCCCTCCCCAAAGAGGACTAAATGTTTGGTTCAACTTTAATAAATCTGTGAAAGTTTTGTGTCACAAGGAGCAGCAGCAGGCTTATTAAAGACATGTTTGAGCCTGCTGCTCCTTGCCTGAGAAGGGGTCCACTGTGGTCCTGAAAGGTTGCACTTTTAAATGTAAAGTTCCGATTTTCTGGGGGCCCCTTTTCTTTTTTGGTAGTCTAGCACTGTACCCCTCTCCATTCATGAGGGGATAAAGCTCAGTAAAAAGACAGCCTGTACATAAAGGAACATTATATCTTGGCGCGCTAAAATCATGAGCTTTAAAAAGCAAACATTACAAAATAGCAGTGAACGTTGTTGTGTCCCAGCAGGGCACCTGCAAATCTGGTAGGTGCAACAGATTTAACAATTGGTACAAACCACAAACTGTACTACTCACTTTCACATTTGGGGAACATTGGTCCACTTCCCAGACTAACAATTTTAGCTTTGACCACTTAGCTGCCAGATGGGACTACAACGCATTTGAATCTGTTGCAGTCTCCTCTGGCAGCAAAAAGGTTAAAATAACATTGAGGGCCATCGTGAAAATGCATCAGTGAGTCAAGTTACTTTACATCAATGTGTCCTTGCATCAGCATTCATTTTAATGCGTCTTATTATTCTTCTCCACAATTGGTGCATTAAAAAAATCCTCAAGTTTACATTAGCATTAACCTGTACTTTGCTGCACTTGACTTAGATGAATGAGATATGAAAGTGCTAAAGGATGTACAGCCAGCTTGATACATCGCCCCTGTTGTACAATGTATTGGCGAGTATAAAGAACCATTGACAGGTTTTGGACTGGATGAAATGGGTTAGCAGCACATTGCTCCTGCATGAAAGCACCCCATGCATTGTACATGAATGTGGATCCTTTAATCTGCACGATGAAAGTTGTTC
Source organism: Ascaphus truei (assembly GCF_040206685.1). NCBI lineage: Eukaryota > Metazoa > Chordata > Amphibia > Anura > Ascaphidae > Ascaphus > Ascaphus truei. Next base: position 108,880,787 of record NC_134483.1, on the reverse strand, counting down.
TTTGCATTTGATATACTGTGTATGACATTGGAACTTCTTCCTTGGTGGCTTTTATTACCTCCTACTGTTAGTTATTTTTCTTAATCACATTTGAAGTCTAATTCTCATGAACACAGCAAGTTGTTTTTTTACACTGGCAAAATGTATCAGTGGTTGCAAGTTTCGGGACACACTGCATCCACACCGGGCTTTTCTTTCTTGGTTTTTTTTTTTTTTTTTTACCAATGCTGGTTAGTCACCTGTACAGTATTGTTGCTGCACTCTGTCCGATCATCTAAAAGCAGTGGTTTTATTTTGTTGAAATAAAATCTATCACGGACCACCAAATTAGTAACCACCGTTTGTGAAAGACCATTATGTATCTATAGGGAACTTGCTGTAAAAAAATAAACAAAATCAAGGTGAATTATGTCAATTTGACTCCTTTCAGCACGGAATGGAATACATTTATTTATTAATGTGAAAACCATCGTGTGGGTTTTATAAAACATTTCTGAAGGAGAGACTGTTTGTCTGTTATAACCAGTGTTTTGTCTGTATAACTATCCCCCTATTGCAATCCACTTGGCAGCATCAGGAATGAAGGAAAAAAAAAAAACTTCTACATACTATGATCAAACTGAGCGCCTGATGGCCTGAAGGTTGAAATAATTATCTCTGGTGGTCGTGCAGATCTCAATGTCAAAGCGAAGAACCACAGGGCAGCAGAATTTAAGCATGAAAACTGGCATGAGCACAGACAACTGCTTGAGGCTCTTTATTACTGTTTGATAATGCATTTCTTTGTTAGAAATATTGTTGTGTTTTTTTTTCTTTTTCTGGGGGGTTTGAAAGCAACTGCATGTGTCTAATCTCACGTTCGCCTTTATCATCCATTCCACTCCTCTGATATATACAAAACTATGCAACGTTGCATATGTTTCCCCCGGTTCCTGAATGAGCAACGCTTTCTACTGAACTGTAGATAGATGGCAGCATTCAGACAGACTGGGAACGCAGCACACCACCACTCCGCCTGCACTCTCCTGCTCTCTAAATAAACCTGTCACTTTATTATTTGACAAGATCTTCATTTTTATTCATCAAGATGCGGGCCACGATGGGGGCATTTATGGCCATTTGCTTTGCGCGGCTCTGGGCCGAGTTTGTAGGCATTGTAAGCCGAGATCCATTATCCCCGTTACAAGTGCATACAATGCGACGGCGATGATGAGATACCAAAGTCAGTAAAGACCACATAAGCCGCCCTTGATGAAAAGATAAATGAATGCATAAATAACGTTGTGTGCTGCGGTGTTTGCCGAGATCAAGGGTAGATTTTGAAGGTTTTCAGAGATCAGACGCACAGAACCTGAAGAACCGCACTTTGCATTCAGCCAGCATTTCGCTGGGGAAAGACAAGGTCCCGTTTAACCCCTTCAATGCAGGTCACTTCATGATCAAGTGGGTTCGTGCGGTCAAGGAGCCGCTGCCATTTTTGGGGCAATGGTTAAAATGAAGTTTGGCATTGCATGTTCTAAACACAATTATTTAAAAAAAAAAAAAAAGTTAAAGAATGACTGAAAAATAAACCTTAGTTATATAACGGCCACTAACAGGTCAGGCTTTCAGGATATCCCTGCTTCAGCACAGGTGGCTCAGTCAAAGACTGAGCTACTGATTGAGCCACCTGTGCTGAAGCAGGGATATCCTGAAAAACTTACCTGTTGGTGGCCCTTGAGGACTGGAGTTGCCCACCCCTGCTGTATAGGTAACTACTTGGTTTCTGTTCAAAGCGTATTGACAAATGAATAATAGAGCATTACTTGTCTAAATTTGCAATATTGATGTAAACTAAATTCATAACTAAATTGTTTGTAATATGGTTCATTTTACGTACCCGTTAACTAAATACAGGTTATCAAACAAGTTTATTGCCGTCTTCATTTGAACTCCAATCCTTTTGTTTTTTGTGCAGCAGTCCTGGTGGCGTTATATGTAGAAAGGCAAGAGTTTTAAAGCAAAGAAAACTTAATTTAAATGTGGAAGTTAAAACCCAGGAGTAGATGGAACTGTACTGAAAAGGAGTGGATACAAGATTAGAATTCGAGCAATGATTCTCATAACAAAGCTCGTATCCGCTTTATTACCTCATAACCACGGTATTACAAATTTCTGTCTGTTTGTTCATTAACAGATCTCTGGAGTACGGTGGTTGGCTTATAGATGATGTAATGATTAAACAATTGGATCATTATTTTTTTTGGAGAGTCACTAACCCTATACTGGTTATGTCATAAATGTTGATTCATCAGTTGAAAACAATGACTGCCACCTAACACCATCTGGCACAAATGTTCTTACATATTTCTCCAAATAGGACCACAACATCGCTAAGCCTCATGTTTTGCTCAGACTGTCTTTGATTGTTCCCCCTAATGGGCTTGTGTACCTTTCAGGCTCCTGCTACCTAAGAGTAAAGATGGGAAATCTCAGGACAGCACCTCAGCTTATCTGCTCTGACAAGGTTTACATTATTGAATTCATTTTAGTTCTTAAATACTCTACTATTTTTTTTTACACAAGTGTATGTGTGTCATATATATATATATATATATTTTTATTTTATTTATATAGTGCCATCCATGTGCATACCAGTAGCGCTTCACAGCAGTGATATATACGTGAAATAATAATATAACACATAATGGGAATAAGTGCTCAGACATAAGTAACATTAGGAAAAAGCATCCCTGTCCTGAAGAGCTTACAATCTATGAGTACAATGGTTGGCTGTGAGTGTGCATATATAAAAGCTATCCTTACCTATTGTAGATTAAGTTGGTGTTGTGATTTTATTATTCTCTTGATACCTCAGTTGTACAGTACTGCAGAATATGTTGGCACATTATAAGAGAATTAGAAAAATTATAACAACAATGTATTAAACTGTTGTGGTCAAAATCAGTATGGAATCTATAGGAGTCATGTCACCATAAAGCTTTGTACAGACTTCCTTATGGCAAAACAATCTGGTTTGATGTCTGTTTCCAAGTTCAGAAGGGAATAAAAAGCTTGCTGCATTGACATTTAACTTTAGAAAGACTAAGAATGGTATAAATTCCAGTTACTTGGCTCATAATCATACTCTAATATCATTGACCAATTTAATTGAATTCGTTTTCTCTGTGCTAAAACAACAAATAACAAATTATTTCACCAAAAAAAGCATTGTTTTAAGTTTTGCAGAATTCTGTCAAACTATGAAAAAGAGTCTGACCTAAACTACTACAAATCTGCATACTTTAGTTTAATCCATGTTACATTTGTTCTCTTGTAATAAGGGAACATATTTGCTTTATACGAAGTGGGAGTATGACGCACAACTTTGAGAAACATTGTGCATCTTTTCGTACGTAACACAACGGGAATTGGGCCACACCGTTCTCATGTTGGGATTTCATGATTTATATTTATAATTGGGGCATCTATGTTTCAATCCCTAATATGCTTTTTTTTTTTTTTTTTTTAATGAATATTGAACATCCTCACATTATTTTATGTAGGCAGCAAGTCAAGAAAAACACTATTTGAAAATGAATATGTATTCCACGATTTATCTTAACTGAAATAAGTGCAGTTTTTTTATATTTCAACACCAAGCTAAATATCGCTGCAGCTTCTGTATCGCCCATAAAATGTTGTTTCCTTTTAACGCAGCATTGGCTCTTATATATTAAAATACGTATAGTTTCCTTAAAGTAAATAAAGCTCTTCCTTTCTTTTTTTTTTTTTTAGTACAAACCACATGAATTCTATTTTCCGAGTCCATTTGAAAACTTGTTCAGCAAAGGAAAGAGCCTATAAGCTTTTCTTCTTCTCTCCCCCCAAATTTAGTTCTATATGTGTGTGGTAGATAATATCATTTAACTATTACTGGACACCCGGTGGCTAGTCGTATTTTCTGTCAAAAGACTGTTTGCAGCTAATGTTAGCAAACCCACCGCAGTCTGCCAGTGTAAGCAGATTATCGGTAATTGTATGTGTGTATGCATTTTGGGGGAGGGGAGGGG